>NC_069503.1:505362360-505402360 GCF_027579735.1 Bombina bombina | reverse complement strand
TGCCCACACCAAAGCCAAACACTCCTTTTCGACCGCTGCATAGCTGACTTCGCGGGGCAGGAGCTTCCGGCTGATGTAGGCAACTGGATGCTCCCCTCCATCTTCGCCTACTTGGCTGAGGACGGCTCCCAGCCCGAACATGGAAGCATCTGTGTGGACGATAAAACGTTTGTTAAGGGCTGGAGCCGCCAAGACAGGAGCGTTAATTAGAGCATTTTTGAGAGCCTGGAAAGCCGTTTCACAGTGGGGAGACCACAGGACCTGTCGAGGTAAGTTCTTCTTGGTCAAGTCAGTCAGGGGTTTGGCAAGTGTGCTGTAGTCTGGTACGAACCGTCTATAGTACCCTGCCGTGCCCAGGAAGGCTAGGACCTGAGTCTTAGTGATGGGGGTGGGCCAATTGGCGACAGCTTCTATCTTGGCCGGCTCTGGTCGCTGCTTTCCACACCCCACCCGGTGACCCAGGTACTGTACCTCGGCCATCCCAAAGTGGCATTTTTCTGGCTTCAGAGTCAGGCCAGCAGCCCGGATCTGATCCAGAACCATTCCTATGTGAGCTAAGTGGTCCTCCCATGACTCACTGTGGATCGCTATGTCGTCCAGGTAGGCGCAAGCAAAACTCTGGAAGCCATCCAGGAGCCTATCCACCAAGCGCTGGAATGTAGCTGGGGCATTCTTCATCCCAAACGGCATTACCCTAAACTGATATAAGCCGAATGGGGTGACGAATGCCGACTTGGGGATAGCCTCCGGGGCCAGGGGAATCTGCCAGTAACCTTTGCAGAGGTCAATAGTGGTCAGGTAATTTCCCCTGGCTATACGATCGAGTAGCTCGTCTACCCTGGGCATAGGGTAAGCGTCCGTCACGGTCTTTTCATTGAGCCTCCGATAGTCTACGCAGAACCGGGTGGTCCCATCTTTCTTGGGCACCAAGACAACTGGGGAGGCCCAGGGACTATCGGAGGGCTCAATTACCCCGAGTTGGAGCATCTCATCGATCTCCTTCTTCATTCCTATCCTAACTGCTTCGGGGATTCGGTACGGAGCCTGGCGCAAGGGAGCTTGTCCCGGAGTATCTACCTGGTGGGTGGTTAAAGTAGTGTACCCTGGCTTCGGGGAGAAGGTGAGGTGTTTGGACTGTAGGAGTTGGTTGAGCTGCTCCCTTTCAGTGGGGCTAAGTCGGTCTCCTATCTGAACCTGAGCCACTATACCTGTGGGGAGACTCTTTTCTAATAGGTCTGGAATGGGTAGACTGTCGGGGCCTTCCTGAGGGGAACAACATATGGCCGTCACGTTCTCTGGTCGCTCAAAATATTCCTTGAGCATGTTTACATGGAATGTCTTTCTAAGATTGTTGTCGTGGCAGCTAGCTATCACATAAGTGGTGTCTCCCCTTTTCTCTACGATCTGGTAGGGGCCCTGCCAGGACGCCTGCAATTTGTCTGTCTTCACCGGCTTAAGTACTAACACCTTTTGTCCTATGGTAAAGATTCTCTTTCGGGCCCCCCGATCGTACCATACTTTCTGTCTTCTCTGGGCCGACTGGAGATTAGCCCGCACGGATTTGGCTAATTGCTCCATTCGGTCCCTGAGTTCCAGCACGTATGGCACAATGGGGACACCGTCAGTCTCCATCTCTCCCTCCCAGTGCTCCCGGATCAGGTTTAGGGGTCCCCGTACCTTTCTTCCGTAGAGCAACTCGAAGGGAGAGAACCCTGTCGTTTCCTGGGGCACCTCCCGATAAGCAAAAAGGAGGTGCGGCAGGAAGCGTTCCCAGTCTCGGTATTCCTGAGTGAACGTCTTGAGCATTTGCTTGAGGGTCCCATTGAACCTCTCACACAGCCCGTTCGTCTGGGGGTGGTATGGGGAGCTCAGGAGGGACTTAATTTTGCAAACCTGCCAGAGTTGTTGGGTCAATTCAGCCGTAAATTGGGTGCCTCGGTCGGATAGGATTTCTTTTGGAAATCCTACCCGGGAGAACACCTGTACTAGTGCATTCGCTACCGTATCCGCTTGTATGTTGGATAGGGCGACAGCCTCTGGGTACCTGGTAGCGTAGTCCACTACGGTAAGAATGTAGCGCTTACCGGAGGGACTAGGGGTAGCCAGTGGTCCCACTAGGTCAATAGCAACCCGGCTGAAGGGTTCCTCTACAATGGGCATATTTACTAGATGGGCTTTAGGGTGATCGCCTCGCCTTCCTACTCGTTGACACACATCGCAGGTGTTACAGTAAGTTCTAACGTCGGCGTGTACCCCTGGCCAAAAGAACGTGTGAGTAATGCGGTGTAGGGTACGGGTTACAGCTAGGTGGCCTGCTAAGGGGATGTCATGGCCTATCTTGAGGATTTCTTGACGGTATTTGTGGGGCACTACCAGCTGTCGCCTACGCTGTCCCCTTTTCTCTGTCCAGCGGTATAGTTTCCCTTTTTCCCATAAGAATGTTTCATTATCTGCCCCGCCCCCTCCGGTCTCTGCTCGTTCCCGGTACTTTTGTAAGGTCGGGTCAGTCTTAGACTCTGTCTCGAAAGCATCTGGGGTGTCCCAGGGTATGGGGCCTAACATGTCAGGCAATGTCGGGGTAGGTCTTACCTGTGTCTCCCGCACTGGTGAGAGTTCTCGCTCCGTCCGGGCTTGGGCCCGTGTAGTCACTGGGTCCGCCTCGTTGTTGCATACTGGAGCATAGGCAGAAGTCATGGGGCCCAAATCATTGCCCAGTAGTACTTCGGCAGGTAAATTATCCATTATGCCCACGTTCACAGCCCCCTTTCCCGCTCCCCAATCAAGATGCACTTTAGCTGTTGGAATTTTGTACACATCCCCCCCCGCCACTCTAACGGCCACAGTCTGTCCAGATCGCTTGTGCTCCGGCACCAAATGACTCTGTACCAGCGTGATAGTAGCCCCTGTGTCTCTCAATCCCTCGGTAGATCGCCCCTCGAGCCATACCTTCTGCCGATGGTGCTGGCGGTTATCTGAGGCAGCATATACAGGGTCCGCCTCGTGAAGCGGCCCCAAATATTCCTCCATAGGGGCCTCTTGGTTAACACAGAGGGTCCGGGCCGGACGATATGCCCCAGAGGGGTAATTGTAATTCCTGGGTGTCTGGTGCGTATTAAGGGGGCAGCTAGCCATGAAATGCCCTGGTTGCTTGCATCGGTGGCAAGTCGGTCTGGGACGCTCAGAGCTGTTATTGGGTGGTCCTGAGTGTCGGGCGGGCCCTGCGGGCACCGGGGCTCGGAATTCAGCACGAGGGGGTGCACGGTAAACCTCTCTGGGTTCGTGAAGACGGGAGTCATAATGTTCATCGGCCAATTTGGCTGCTTCTTCTAAGGTAGAAGGTCGCCTGTCTCGCAGCCATTCCTTCCCTTGCTGTTCCATGCCATTATAAAAATGTTCTAAGAGAAACAATTGTAAAATTTCCTCACCAGTCACCGCTTTACTTCCGCTCATCCAGTGATTTGCCGCTCTCCGCATTCGGTGCGCCCATTCCATATGGGTATCGTTAGGCTTCTTTTTCGTGCCCCGAAACTGTCGGCGATACGCGTCCGGAGTTACTGCGTACCGTCGCAACAGTGTCTCCTTAACTAGCTCATACTGTGTCACTTCCTCAGCACCCAGAGTACGAAAGGCTTCCAGGGCTCGCCCGGATAGTTTCCCAGACAATATCGTGGGCCACTCCCTGTTGGGAATCTGGTGCAGGGCACATTGCCTTTCGAAGTCCACCAAATATTCATCAATCCCTGTCTCGCTCTCTAGGAAGGGTCGAAATGCCGCATAGGGTATCTTGGGCCTCCCAGCATTTTCGACAGGGATGATTACCTGCGGGGCTTCAGCATTGCGGTGTGCGTTCGCTAGGTTGAGTTCGTGGGCTCGAGTCTCTCGTATATCCTTGTCCGCTTCCGCCATCAACTGCTGTACCAATTCCATGGAGGGGTTCGGCCCGTACAGTGAGAGCCTCTCCCGAACAATCCTGGTTTTTTCGTCACTAATCGTGGTCGGTGTTTCCGCCATTGTGAAGCTCTGATCCCGTTCGGTCAATTCTGCGATCAGCTCTCTCCTCGGCCGGTTGCTGGCGTACCCCCCTCTGCTTTCAAGTAAATCCTTTAGGGTTGTACGCTTCAATTTTTCGTAAGCGCTCTCCATCCGTTCTGTACCTCTCCTAGGAAATCCAGGAAAAATCCCACCGCTGCCGCCAAATGTTACGGTTACCCTTAGTCTCGCTGAGAGATGGACCGCTTAGTAGCCTGGATTCCTATTGCTGAAGAGGGGAGAAACTGCTTTCCATAGTATTCTATATGAGTCTCGCAAATGTAGAATAATCCCCCTTAGCTGTAGTACAGCTAGGATACCCTTCTGCCCACAAAAACGAGTCAACGCTGCGATTGAGGGACAACCAAGAACTGAGGACTGGGATGCCCAGCCTGCTTTTTATTTAGGTTACATGCACACAGGGCACTCCCAGGGGGGGAAGCATAAAATCCCCCATCACACATTTAGACAAAGCCCTTGGACAGGCCACCGCAGATAACAAGTACACACAAGAAAACAATTGAGTCCTTCTTATCACCTAGCAGTGAATGCTTATCACAAACTTAATTACAGTACACAATATGCTAGGAAACCTGCCTCAGAAAATAGTTTTCTCAAAACTGAACAGAGTTAACCCTTTATGAAATGATACTTGTTACAGTTTTCTTGGAGCCCTTCTTAGGCGCTGGCTTGGCTGGTTCAGGCATTGCTGCTGGGAAATAAGTTTCTTCACAACAAAATAACTAATGCTTCTGTAACACACATCACAGGCAGCAAATTTTATTTTAACTATTTTGTGGTTTGTATTTTTATGCTCCAAGAGTGTATTGGACATTGAGAAACGTACATCAAGATTCTGTAGTGTTAAATAAACTTTATAATGCAAAATGAAGGTGTTATAGTCATTTTTAAGAAAATTGCGATTAAATCGAAATCACAATTATTTTTTTTTCCCATATCGCCCCAGCCCTAATATATATATATATATATATATATATATATATATATATATATATATATATATATATATATATATATATATATATATATATATATACTGTGTATATATAGATAGATAGGTGTGTGTGTGCGAATATTTACTGTGTGTATATATATATATATATATATATATATATATATACTGTATATATGATCTTGTTATTCTATAATATGAATAATGGTGTTCATTTAAATTTTTAATATTTTTTTTCTGCATGACAGATCAGCTTTCATTCTAAAATTGTATGTTATGTGTGAATTCAGTCCAAAACAGCATTTAGATCGCTCTTCATTTTTCTCAAATACACAGAGGCTTATTGATTTGTTTGTGCATACAATTAACTGTGTACAGTTACAGGCTGAAGAACACCCAGGTTGTATGCTAAGGCTTAGACATGCTTACGAGGCTGGGTAAAAAAGTCAGAAAACCAGACTCATCACATCACATTTAAGTAATAAGGGGAGGGGAAAAGATGAGATTGAAGTTGATTATGAATCTGGCAGCAGATGTTCTATACAAATCCAGCTCACTACATCCAGTCTGTTTCCATGGTGACAGAATAAGTAATTATTGAGCCCAGACGCTCCCTCTTTTTCCTCTCTCCCCAACAAGGTGAAAGCTGGAAATTAATTTGAACTCTCTCTTTATAATCTGTTGTATGGCTTAGCAGCAGAGAGGAGGCAAAGCCTAATGACAGAGACACATAAAATGTAATTTAGTGCTGGAAGAGCTTGCAGAAGAAAAGGTTTTTTTCTCTTTCTAATTCTACTGAGAAAGGGTCTCTTAGGATGCTAAACAAATAGGCAGGATTTTCCCTGAAATGGAAATTGACTGTGATTGGCCCGTGTAAGCTTAGCCCTGCCTATCAGATCACAGCTGGTTCTACAGTACAATAAACATAAGCACAGCTACATGCTTATCAGTTTGGACTTGAACTGTACATCAGTCGTAGGTTTACAAAGAGAAGCTTTCCCATCACACAACTTATTGAATGAAGAATTTGTCATTTTAATATTTATCAAGGATTCTGTTTTTGGGGGTGGAAACTGTAACTAAAAGGAAGAAGACTATATCTCAATACAATGGATCTGGAAATGTGTAAGTAGTCTGCGTATGACTTTTGGTCTCCCAGCCAGCATGAAACTAAACACATCACTCCGTCTGTTTGCACAGAACAGATTACACAAATGATTACAGATCATTATAGCCTGTGGGACACTGCAATACATGGCTTTCCATATGAAAATGTAATACGTGTTTTGATTTTTTTTTTCTTCTCATTTTAATAGTGCTGCCTTCACTCCTGTATTAATAGATACACCCCCCCCCCCCCCACGCACACTTCTTAACAATAGAATTTGATGTTTACATATTGAAAAAATACTTTAACAAAAAATGTTTCACCTACTATACTTTGATTCTTTTTAATCATTTACTGGCCATTATTTAAAACTATATTTCTAGCTGTTCTGTATAATATGCAATTTACTACAAGTTTTAAGCTTATTTGAAAGAAAAACAAAAAACAAAGAAAGTTTTATCTGTCTATGAATGCCTGACCAACTACCCTATTTGAAAAGTATGAAGGTTTGATACTTTTCCTATTGGGTATTTGGTCAAATAATTTGAAAACCCAATATGATTTTCCACAAGGAGATATAAATGATTGTATTGTGCCATTATAGACAATAGGGGTATGATCTATTCACTGTATAGTAGGTTTGATGGGTGTTAGAAGATTGACTTTCAACTTTATTTACATTTTAATTCTAAAAGCCTGTGCAGAAAAAAAAATAGTTTGAATTGAGAATGATTCTGAATTTGAATTGTGCTAACCTGAAGTTTGTAGCTTTACATCTCAGGCATGTTTGCAATATTTGTTTGAAGTGGCTCCTCAGGACCATTATTTAGGATTTTGTTTATTTTATTTTTTTAATTTATATTCTATGTGAAATAGTCAATGAAGAGTACGATAGCCTTGTCTTTGTCCTAAAGGCACAACCAGTGCATTGTGATAGACTCTTTTCAAAACCATTGTTACTTTTTTTTTTTTGGTTTGTTTATTCTGGGGGTTTTTTTGTATTTTTTTGCAGATTGACATATGTGTGAGGGATTAATCTATTTATGATGCAATATAGTTGTATGGCTGCATTTGCTTCTTTTTTATATATAAAATACACATGAATATATTTCTGAGGTCTTGAAAGCATATGCTATCTACTAAAATATATTTATATTCCCTTTTTTATAATAATTAGGAGTGTATTTTGTCTTAGACCTGTGCCTAGGGCAGTATGATTTTTAGAGGGGCAATACATTTAAAGGAACAGCTTGGATTCTTAATGTCTTGCAACTTGTCTTGGAAGATCAATAAATCTAGTTTATTGTATTCGTTTTGCTGCATTCAGAGAATAATGGCAATATAAACTATTTTCTTGTCTGGGTAAATTATGTTGAATAGCTATTGTCGTTTTCTTATAGCTAATGATGCTTTTACAGTGCGTATCCAAATACACAAAAGGTGAACATAGATGAAAAGATTAGCTTAGCATGGCAGTTCTGACTAACACATCTATTCCAGTTTGACTTTTGTTGTTTGCCATGAAGAATTCTTGACTTTAGTTTGAGTGCACTTTTCTTCCTTTGGAGATTTTGTTTGCATTGTCCATTTTGCTAGTAATACTTCAGTTTGATGGGTACTTCATGCTGTAATTCTGAAACAAAATAAAGACATTAGTACTTTTTATAAAATAGAAGTTGGAGTCTATGGAATTGGCTGACACATGCATATTGATGATTCTGGGAACTTTCTATAGGACAACCAAGATGCCATGACTGCCAGTTTTATTTAAAGGGACACACAACCAGCCCCATTAAAAGTCATGAGAAGAACTGGTTTAAAAAAAAAAAAAAAGTGAATCACTATCACTTCAAACTGACTGGTTTCAGCAGTGTAGCTGGTCTTGTAGAAACTGCTACACTTGAGCAGAAGCTGAGGGAATATACAGCACAAATGTGCTCCTTTTCATAAAATAGAAGCAAGCGCTACAGCTTTTGATTGGCTGTAGGGCTGTGCCTCTGTAAGAGATGATACACTTGTTGGCTAAAAGGGGAGGTAGGGGAGGTAAAGTAATTAAAGGCAAAGGAAAGCCAAAAGTAAACTTGCATGATTCAAATAAAGCATGTCATTTTAAGACACTTTTAAATTCACTTATATTTTTAAATGTGCTTTGTTCTCTTGGTATCACTGTTGAAAAGAGTATGCACTTATCCTATACTAGTGAGAGCTAGCTGCTGATTGGTGCCTGCATACATTTCACTCTTGTAATTGGCTAACAAGATGATTTGATAATAGAAGTAATTTGGAAAGTTGTTTAAAATTATATGTTCTATCCGAATCATAACAATTTTGAGGTTTCCTGGCCCTTAAAAGGAGCTTTGATTTTATAAAATAATGCTTTAACTTTTCTGTGCTTTTTACTCATGAATTTCAATGGGACTGGTTTTATGTCCCTATAATATGTCTTAAAAATAAGTTGAATATATTTTTAAATTATAGTCAATAAATAAATATTATTTTGTTTAATGGAACACAATTGCCATGATTTCATTAAGTTGAGAAGGAGGTTCACGGTTTTGTCATTTATTATTTCCTTCTTAATATAAGGAGAGTCCACGGCATCATTCCTTACTGTTGGGAAATACCGAACCTGGCCACCAGGAGGAGGCAAAGACACCCTAGCCAAAGGCTTAAATACCTCTCCAAATTCCCCCATCCCCCAGTCATTCTTTTCCTTTCGTCACAGGAGGATGGCAGAGAAGTGACAGAAGATTTCGGAGCTGTTCCTCAGGAGGTGGTATATGCCCTTTGATATGGGACTGGAGTTTTAAGTAGTCTTGTCAGCCTCTCAATGAGAGGATTGACGAAAGTTAGAGTCTGGAGATGCAGGGAGAGTCTTTCTGCGAACCCATCCAGACTGCCTGCTAACAGCTCCTAAGCAATCAGTGTTGACGAGTTTCACTGCCTGCTTGTTTTTCTTACTCAAGTCCATGTCAGGAGCCATGCTACAAGACTGTCACACTTGAGAGGCTGTGTTTCTGTTCCACAGCATGGATTCTGTTAAGATCGTTTAAATTTTTACATATGTTGAAAACGTTAGAAGACAGGGTCACAGTGTGGCTCCTTTTATCTTAATAGAATCATGGGTTAATATCTCCTGAGGAGGATTATTGAACAGTGGGGTTTAATCAAATGTGATGCTTTGATTTATGCTGCTTTTTGTGTGAGATTTATTGGGCTCATAGGCTGTTTGTTATAGGGCTGTAAAGCACATGTTTTTACTTTCACTTTGAGTATTGCACAGCTTGTAGCTTGGCTTTTTCTCATAGCAGGGGCGGTCCTGCCTTGCGCACCAGTCTACCGCGAGTGGTCTCAATTTCATTTCCTCTTACCTGACCGAGCTGGCTGTCGGAGAAGATGCTATTTCTCTGTATTGTCTGGGTCTAGGAGGTGGTAAGTGCCCCAGGCATTGGGAGTATAAAGGTGCCATTGTTTGAGAAATAAAAATTGTTTAATTTCTGTGTCCTTCTGTCATTAGCTTAAGCTATGGAGGATTCTGAGATACTAGAGGGTACTCCCTCTATTCCAAATAGTAGTACCTGTTTATATTTTGAGGAGGCCTTGGTATGCCCGCCCTCTCAACTATGTTCCACATGCCTTGACAGCGTTATTAGGTCAAAGAAGGTTAACCCCTTTAGTACAACGGAGCCATGCACCTCTGAGGACTCGCCGTCCTGTGAGGTGCATACCCAACATTCATCTCCTTCTACACACACAGCTTCCCGTAGCACGCTTGGTCCTCTGTCTGGAGGGGGCCTTTTACCATCAGATTTTACCGTGCAGTTAAAAACGGCGGTGTCTGAGGCCCTCAGTGCTTTACCTCACCCTGCTAAATGCAAGTGGAAGGTTAAACATAGCTCTCCTGCCCAAAGGTCAGCATGTAATTTATTGGATTTCTCTGCTTTATCGCAGTTATCCAAGGATGAGTCACACTCTGAGGCTTCTGAGGGTGAACTTTCTGGGACGGAGTCTGCTGCCTCTAAGCCTCCTGCTGTGGAGGAACCAGCCTTTAGATTTAAGATTGAACACTTACGTTTTCTTCTAAAGGAAGTCCTGTCTACATTAGAGGTTCCAGAGGCCAAGCTGCTGAGGACAATGTGGTGCCTTTAACTTTTCCTGTGCCTGTAAAGATGGCAAACATTATTAAGAACGAATGGGACAGAATTTGATCTTCCTTTTCCCCTTCGTCTTCCTTTAAAAAATTATTCCCGGACTCTCAAATGGAGTTGTGGGGTTCCGTCCCTAAGGTAGATGGCGCTATCTCTACCCTTGCCAGACATACTACTATCCCGCTTGAGGATAGCTCGTCGTTCAGAGAGCCTATGGATAAGAAGATGGAAACTCTTCTAAGAAAGATGTTTCAACATACGGGATACTTGTTTCAACCGGCAGCGGCCCTTGCCTCAGTTGCTGGAGCAGCTACCTACTGGTGCGACTCCTTATCGGAATTGATCGAGGTGGAGGATCCCCTCAACGTTATCCAGGAAAGAATTAAAGCCTTAAGAATTGCTAATTATTTTATCTGTGATGCAAAAATGCAGATTATTCGCCTAAATGTTAAGGTTTCTGGCTTTTTGGTTCAGACCCGCATCTCCACTGTTACTGGGGGCAAGGGTGCCTTCCTACTGCAAGATGAAAAGAACAAGTCTAAGGCACAAAGTTCTAATTTTCGTTAATTTTTGTTCTGATAAATCCCAACAACAGCAGCCCTCCACTAAGCCCAAGCAAACCAAGAGTACATGGAAGCCGACTAAATCGGCATGAAGAGGCGGCCCCCGATCAGGCGCTGGATCATGTAGGGGGCAGACTGTTGCTCTTTTCAGAAGCTTGGTTCAGGGACGTGCAGGATCCATGGGCCCTGGAGGTCGTAGCTCAGGGATACAAGATAGGTTTCAAGTCTCATCCACCCAAGGGCAGATTTCTCCTCTCAAGCTTGTCTTCCAGACCAGAAAAGAGGGAAGCCTTTTTTGGGGTGTATGCGGGATCTGTCCTCCTTAGGGGTCATTGTCCCGGTAACTATCGCAGAAAGAGGTTTAGGATACTATTCAAACCTTTTCTTGGTCCCAAAGAAGAAGATAACTTTTTGCCTGATTCTGGACCTAAAGTGCTTAAACAAATTTCTAAAAGTCCCCTCATTGAAGATGGAGACAATAAGGTCCATCCTTCCCTTAATTCAGGAAGGACAGTTCATGACCACTATAGATCTGAAGGATGCTTACCTTCATGTACCACAAGGATGACTTCCAGTTCCTAAGGTTTGCGTTCCTGGACCAGCACTTTTTTACAAAGGTTCTAGGGGCTCTTCTAGCCGTTACCAGAACCCGGGGTATAGCAGTAGCTCCCTACTTGGACGATATTCTGGTACAAGCATTCAGCCCTATCTGTTTTACTGCACAAGAGACTCTCCAAGCTTCCCGATGTACAGTCCTTTGTTAAGGCTCTGATTAGGATCTAAATCGTGTTCTTAAGGTTTTGCAACGGGCTCCGTTTGAGCCTATGCATGAGATTGACATTAAATTGTTGTCCTGGAAGGTTCTTTTTCTACTGGCTATTGCTTCTGTGCGCAGAGAATCTGAGATTGCCGGCTTGCAATGTGAGCCTCCTTATCTGGTGTTTCATTCGGATAAGGCTGTCCTACGTACTAAGTTAGGTTTTCTTCCTAAGGTCATTTCAGACCGCAACATCAACCAAGATATTGTGGTTCCTTCCTTGTGTCCAAATCCTTCTTCTGCGAAGAAACGTTTGCTTCATAATCTGAACGTGGTTCACGCCTTAAAGTTCTACCTTCAGGTTACTAAAAATTTTAGACAACCTTCGTCCTTTTTTGTTTTCTATTCCGGGAAGCGTAAGGGACAGAAGGTCTCTTCGACTTCCTTATCTTTTTGGTTACGGAGTGTTATCCGCATTGCTTATGAGTCAGCGGGACATAAACTTCCTCAGAGGATTACGTCTCATTCTACTAAAGCAGTAGCTTCCTCTTGGGCCTTTAAGAACGAGGCCTCTATGGATCAGATTTGTAAGGCAGCTACCCGGTGCTCCTTACATACTTTTTTCAAAATTTTACAAGTTTGATGTTTTTTCTTCTGCTGAAGCAGCTTTCGGGAGAAAGGTTTTGCAAGCTGTGGTGCCCTCAGATTAGGGTCCGCCTTTCTTTTTGTCCCTCCCATTATTCAGGTTTCTTTTAAAGCTTGGGTATAAGTTTCCCAACAGTAAGGAATGATGCAGTGGACTCTCCTTATATTAAGAAGGAAAACATAAATTATGCTTACCAGATAATGTAATTTCCTTCTGTATAAGGAGAGTCCATGGCCCCTGTCCATGTTCTCCGATGGGCGGCCATCTAAATTATATTTTTCTTCTGGCACCATTTATACTCTGATATTTCTCCTACTGTTCCTTGTTCCCTTGGCAGAATGACTGGGGGATTGGGAAGTGGGAGAGGTATTTAAGCCTTTGGCTGGGGTGGCTTTGCCTCCTCCTGGTGGCCAGGTTCAGTATTCCCCAACAGTAAGGGATTATGCCGTGGACTCTCCTTATACAGAAGGAAATGAAATTATCTGGTAAGCAAAATTTATGTTTTTGTCTGTTGAAGTCAATGAAGCAAAACTAGTTATTTATTTTAGAATTATCTGAGGGGAAAAAATATTTCAAAGACAATACACAAATTGCTTCTGGAGTCACACAGAGATTCTGAAGATGTTGTTCTGTTTTCCATATGAATAACTTTCTCCTCTTATTTTTAATGCCGGCAGTAAATTATCCACAGCTTCAAAATATGGACAAAACATAATGCATATATATAAGGTATTACAGAGGTTCCTGAAATCATTTGGCAGACTTCTGAGAAATAAATATTCCATGTACACCTGTATTTTGCAAAGTACTGACCAAGATCTGCCAGCTGCCAACTTCCATCTTGCCATCAACACTTTTCTTCCTCGAATGTGTGAGTTCAGCAAATCTAATTCTCTCTGAACTCTCTCAGCTCATACAATATCCTTACATTTTATATGTATGTCTCTTAAAGGGACAATACACATCTTGATTGTAATATATATATATATATATATATATATATATATATATATATATATATATATATATATATATATATATATATATATATAAAATTATATATAGTACTGCAGCTTTGCAACATAATTTAGTTTTCCCCTTATTTTGTAACAATGTCTGAAAGTTGTGGGTTTTCTAAAAATTAAATGTCCCCATGATAGGCTTCACTAACCTAACCCTGCCACATATAATTCCTTAATTGTCTTTAGCAGAGCTGATTAGATAAAAACTGGAAAACAAACAAACAATCTCAAAAAGCAAGTTTGGATTGGCCCCTCCAAATAAGCAAGTGGTGGGTGGAGCTTGGCTATTGAAAAACAATTGCAGCATCCAATACAATTTCACATACACCTAATATGTTAATTTATTGCTTAACTGCAGAAAATGTCTTGTAATTACAAGATTTTTGCTGTCCATTTAACAGGGGCAAAATATTCAAAACTGAAATGTGCATGAATACATTGGAATTTTGAATAGAAACGTGTTTGCAATATACATGTATTGTACATTTAAAGGCATTTTATATTAGTCTCAAAGTATTTAATATGCTTTATCAAAATTGCTTCCAGTAAAATGTATCACTGTTTTATTGATCACTTTTACAGGGCACACAACATGCAGACCATATGTTTGTATGCCATGTGACCTGTATTGAGACCTTGTACCTGCCCAGAGAACCTACAGTAATGCACAACAGTGATTCATTTTACTAAAAGCATTTTTTGGTAAATACATAGGTGTATGCAGACATACTTCTAATAAAGACTTTTGGACTATTATATATTTTTAATTCTTTAAGAATCTAGATATTTTGCAAATCAAAGACCAAAATATTACTTTTTGCTTTACCATATGTATGTTATAGAAGCTCCCTGGGAGACAGGTATAACCAGGCTGGGAGCACAACACGTTTGCAAATTTGTTTTATATGAAGTCCAATTAATTCTTGGTTTTTAGCAGTTTGAGAATTAAATTGCAGCAAAACAAGGACAAAACGTATTCTGCATTTTTTTACACATATGGATATTTATGGATATATACTTTTGAATAGACTATAAATATAAAAGCTTCAGCATTCTCTCAGAATATGACTATATTTTCATGCTGCATATTTTGATATATAACCCATGAGGATAGCTGAATATCACTTTAAAATGGTTAAATAATTTGACTAGCAAAAAAAAGTAATTTACAGATTATTGAGAGAGCTTTTAAAGCTGCCACTGAGGAAGTATTCTCTTGTTTTTTTGTTGGTTCGCAACAATAATTCCATTAAAAGAGGTTCTACAAAGCTAATATGGCAATCATTGTACATGGCTGGATTGGCCTACCAGGACATCCAGAGATTTCCTGGTGGGCTGCAGAATGTGGGGCTGACCAGTTACAATTTAAGGAGGGTGTGCTGCTGGTGAGGTGGTCAAGCTGTATCACCTCTTTTTATTTCTTGTCTGAGCTATAAGCATTAAGGTTTCAAAGTACTTCCTAATACATTTTTTTTTTCTAGACCATGAACCAGGGGCGTATTTTGGCCTAAGCAAACAAGGCATGTGCCTAGGGTGGCAAATTGGGGGGTTGGACAGGACTTTTTTAGTCTCTGTTGGGAGCCGCATTGTTATATAAGTACTGACCCAGCACTCACATCAAGAAGTGGCCCTTAACTAAATTTCCGTCCAGGCCATTCCTGATCCCTACATATCTCGCCACAGCCAGTGTTATCTGCAATTGCCTCTGCTGGTTACATAAAGTTTATTGCACAGAAACTCTGAAATGTCATCCATAAGTTGCTGTAAGTTCCATAAAAAGATGGTTGCTGTAAACTCTAGTCACATGCTGTGTGACTGCGGGTTAAAGCGAAGACCACCCCACATGGTTTCAATGTCTGTGTGTTTAGGGTGAGTTTTTTATTTATTAAGTGCTGTCTGTCACTTGTGTTCTTCTTACGATACATTACAGTGATAGTATTCACAAGCTTCCAGTAAAGTATTACCACTCTGGCTCAGCATTATGGATGTAAGAACCAGCAGGGATGCATCCCCTACACTGGCAGGGCAGGCTGTCTAACGTGCCATCATTGGGAACTTATCATTCTTTATGGGAAAATAGACAGGTGATCCTCTGTCCGCTTCTCCTACTGTAGTTAGCACAGCGATGACGAATCCAGCTTCCTCCAATTGTTGCGTGGCCCAACAAGCTGGATACAGAGAAATGTGACTAGGCCCTTATACATTTAGTTGGCTGCTGCCTTCTTACAGATTTCGACATATACTATATGTATCTTGTAAAAAATATACTAGTCAAATTCATAACATAAACTATAGTTGTATTGGGGAGGATGGGAAGGGTGTTTTTTACTCTATGCATGCTTGTCTAATATGCTCTTACTAGAGCTCAGCTGCTATACTATTATAAATACTTTGACCAAGCACATTGTAGTTTACATAGGCATTAGTTCTACCTTTGCTGCTACACTCTAAGTATGCTTGTTCTGTATTATCTGTTAGATACTTTAATCTCAAAAGAGTTATATATATTTTTTAGTTTGACTATATACATCAAGGGACCAAAAGTGGCCCTGCCATTCAATCTAATATTACAGCATCTATAATTATTATATAACTGTTGAATACTACAGTCTTTCTCTCTCAAGTAACAAAGGTCCAAAAGTGGCCTGAGCAACTTAAATTCTATATTCCCCACTGAGCTGTCCTCTTTGTGACCAGAAGTCCAAGAGTGGCTTCAGCCTTTGTTAGGGTCATTTATAGGTAGTCCTCAGTTTACGCCGGGGATAGGTTCCAGAAGTAATGGTTGTAAATCGAAACCGTTGTAAATTGAAACCAGTTAATAATGTAAGTCAATGGGAAGTGAGGGAGTTAGGTTCCAGGCCCCTCTCAAAATTGTCATAAGTAACACCTAATACATTATTTTTAAAGCTTTTAAATGAAGATTTTAAATGCT
The DNA here is from genome assembly GCF_027579735.1 of Bombina bombina. Classification (NCBI taxonomy): domain Eukaryota; kingdom Metazoa; phylum Chordata; class Amphibia; order Anura; family Bombinatoridae; genus Bombina; species Bombina bombina. Next base: position 505,386,182 of record NC_069503.1, on the reverse strand, counting down.
AAACATCATTATAAACCTAATAAAATAATCACACAACACAGAATATATAATTAAACTAAGTTAAATGAACAAACACAATTGCTAAACAGCATTATAAACCTAATAAAATAATCACACAACACAGACTTTACTTGCATTTTTCTGCAAACAGTTCTTTCTATGCATTCCAATCTGGACTGATTTATAGACAGGAAGATCTTGTTCCTTTGCAAGCTGCTCGATAGCTCAGGTCTGGTTAAATGGATTAATTTCAGCTTGCTTGTCTTGCATATCTTTGCTGCAACACAAGCGGACAGCTCCATCTACTGGCTATTTTAATCAATGCACTGCTTCTCAATGCTTTTCAATAGCAGTCACATGACTGAAAAAAAAGGTTGTTATTCTGAAACGGTGCAAATTGAACCGCTGTAAAACGAGGGCCACCTGTATTTACTTATTCTCTACTTTGTTATATAGATGTTCATTTTTACATATGGGTTTCATCACAACATATTTTAAGTGTTTTGCAGCAGACACTCGCAATATAGCCCTGCTGGGATGCAAGTCCCACAACTTATAGAGTTGGGGTTTTTGGTTTGCAAGCAATTATGCAAATGAGACTCTCATAGTTAAATACTTAAGTTATTTTGGGACACAGTCTTGCACTATTAATTCACTGTTAATCTTTTGTGTGCCCCTGAGAATGGTACATATGGTAAATGCCCATCTTGTATGCTATGTTATTAGCTATGTCTGCGGATAGTTTGCTTAATGGCATTGTTGTGATGGTATCATAGTTTACTATGGTATAAAACCAAAGGTTCTTCTTATGAGACCCACGAGTGGTCTTCTTTATTCTAGGTTACCCTCTCTTGAAACAATAGACTCTAATTTATCTGAGGCCCAAAAGTGGCTTCCTGCGTTGCAGAGAGGGTTTAATCTTTGACCATCTTTCATATAGTGTAAAATTGAAAGTATTCCCAATGTTTTTCTTGATGTAGCACGTAAGCAGCTAATTTCTCCATTTTATTCTTGTAATTATCCATGTAACTTTTGTTATGCTAACAACACATTGTATTGTAATTGAGTTTTGCTGCAATTTACTGTGTGTATGCCAATAACGAACCTCTATAAAAAAAAAGTATTAAAAAAAAATACCTTGACCAAAAACTCATAAAACCTGGGGGTATCCCAGTAATCTCCTTGAGAGAAATGGTGTGTGTATATTCCACAGGCTCAATGGAAAAGAGGGCTAGTCTTTTTTTAGGGCTTCTTTTTATTCCCAGTCCGGTCCTGGCATTGTATGTAGTATATCGCCTTATGGATAAAGAATCCATGCCTTCAATGTTCACCAATAGCTCAATAATAAACTGCTCCATTTCTTTAACTCCTCCAAATAAGTTAAATGCATAGTAAAAGTCAGCTCTGAGTAAAAAATGCACTACCGGAACCTAGCTGAACACATCTGGTGAGCCAATGCCAAGAGGCATATGTGTGTAGCCACGAATCACCATCTGGTTCCCAGTAGTACATGACTGCTACTGCGCATACCTAGGTATGGTTTTCTACAAAGACTACAAAGAGAACAAAGTATATTTGATAACAGAAGTAAAAGAAAAATATCTTAAAATCCCATGATCTGAATCATGAAAGTTTTTAATTATGACTTAAATATCTCTTACAGATATTAAATTGTAATTATTATTATTAATTGAGAAGTTTTAAATCACACACCATTTTCACATGTAATATTGATTGCTTCTGTCATTCTAAATATAAGTAATGCTAAAATGTTATTTGTTCTGCAGGGCAACAAATGATATAATATTACAGACTCCATCTGTAGTGTGTATTTAGAGCAAAACCATCCAGTGCACAAGATTTTCCACCCACTTCATCTGCTCAGACTGTCACTTCAAATAGGGAGGTTTTTTTGTTTGAGTTATTACCCAGAGATTAACAGAACTGATTTTATCAGAACACTGTGTATGAAAATGTATACAAGTACATAAATGCCAGACATTAACAGTTATACACTATGGGGCCTATATATCAAGCTGCGAATGGAGCTTGAGGGCCGTGTTTCTGGCGAGCCTGCAGGCTCGCCAGAAACAGCAGTTATGAAGCAGCGGTCTAAAGACTCTGAGCAGGCGGACAGACCAACACAATTCAACCAGATCGAGTACTATTGGGTTGATAGACACCCCCCTGCTGGCGGCTGATTGGCCGCAAATCTGCAGGGGGCGGCGTTGCACTAGCAGCTCACAAGAGCTGCTGGTGCAATGCTGAATACGGAGAGCGTATTGCTTTCCGCATTCAGCGAGGTCTGTCGGACCTGATCTGCACTGTGGGATCAGGTCCGACAGACCTTTAATAAATAGGCCTCTATATATGCACAAATATGAAATATTATTGCATTTACATATGGTAGTGTTGTATTATATGACATTAAATTCTGCATTATTTAAATTTGCATTTATTAAAGGGATAGAAAAAAACAAAAGGAAATTATTATATCACTATTTCTTGTGTAGAACTGTCTTTAACCCATGCAAATACATTGAACACATACAGTAGTTAGTTATGTGCATGTTCTTTTTTAACAAAGGATGCTAATAGAACAAAAAACATTTGATAATAGTGAAATTAAAGGCACCGTCAACACCAGAATTTTTGTTGTTTTAAAAGATAGATAATCCCTTAATTACCCATTCCCCAGTTTTGCATAACCAACACAGTTATAATAATACACTTTTTACCTCTGTTATTACCTTGTATCTAAGCCTCTGCAGACTGCCCCTTATTTCAGTTATTTTGACAGACTTGCATTTTAGCCAATCAGTGCTCACTGCATGAGCTCAATGTTATCTATATGAAACACATGAACTAACGCCCTCTAGTGGTGAAAAACAGTCAAAATGCATTTAGATTAGAGGCGGCCTTCAAGGTCTAAGAAATTAGCATACAAACCTCCTAGGTATAGCTTTCAACTAAGAATACCAAGAGAACAAAGCAAACTTGGTGATAAAAGTAAATTGGAAAGTTTTTAAAATTACATGCCCTATCTGAATCATGAAAGTTTTTTTTGGACTTGACTGTCCCTTTAACCCCTTAATGACCACAGCACTTTTCCATTTTCTGTCCGTTTGGGACCAAGGCTATTTTTACATTTTTGCGGTGTTTGTGTTTAGCTGTAATTTTCCTCTTACTCATTTACTGTTCCCACACATATTATATACCGTTTTTCTCGCCATTAAATGGACTTTCTAAAGATACCATTATTTTCATCATATCTTATAATTTACTATAAAAAAATTATAAAATATGAGGAAAAATTGAAAAAAAATACACTTTTTCTAACTTTGACCCCCAAAATCTGTTACACATCTACAACCACCAAAAAACACCCATGCTAAATAGTTTCTAAATTTTGTCCTGAGTTTAGAAATACCCAATGTTTACATGTTCTTTGCTTTTTTTGCAAGTTATAGGGCTATAAATACAAATAGCACTTTGCTATTTCCAAACCATTTTTTTTTTCAAAATTAGAGCTAGTTACATTAGAACACTAATATCTTTCAGGAATCCCTGAATATCCCTTGACATGTATATATTTTTTTTTAGTAGACATCCCAAAGTATTGATCTAGGCCAATTTTGGTATATTTCATGCCACCATTTCACCGCCAAATGCGATCAAATAAAAAAAATTGTTCACTTTTTCACAAATTTTTTCACAAACTTTAGGATTCTCACTGAAATTATTTACAAACAGCTTGTGCAATTATGGCACAAATGGTTGTAAATTCTTCTCTGGGATCCCCTTTGTTCAGAAATAGCAGACTTATATGGCTTTGGTGTTGCTTTTTGGTAATTAGAATGCCACTAAATGCCACTGCGCACCACACGTGTATTATGCCCAGCAGTGAAGGGGTTAATTAGGGAGCATGTAGGGAGCTTTTTGGGGTAATTTTAGCTTTAGTGTAGTGTAGTAGACAACCCCAAGTATTGATCTAGGCCCATTTTGGTATATTTCATGCCACCATTTCACCGCCAAATGCGATCAAATTAAAAAAAACGTAAAATTTTTCACAATTTTAGGTTTCTCACTGAAATCATTTAGAAAACACAATTATGGCACAAATGGTTGTAAATGCTTCTCTGGGATCCCCTTTGTTCAGAAATAGTAGACATATATGGCTTTGGCGTTGCTTTTTGGTATTTAGAAGGCCGCTAAATGCCGCTGCGCATCACACGTGTATTATGGCGAGCAGTGAAGGGGTTAATTAGGTAGCTTGTAGGGAGCTTGCAGGGTTAATATCACATTTAGTGTAGAGCTCAGCCTCCCACCTGAAACATCAGACCCCCTGATCCCTCCCAAACAGCTCTCTTCCCTCCCCCACCCCACAATTGTCCCGCCATCTTAAGTACTGGCAGAAAGTCTGCCAGTACTAAAATAAAAGCTATTTTTGTTGTTTTTTTGTGTTTTTAAAAAGCATATTTACATATGCTGCTGTGTACTATCCCCCCCTTAGCCCCCAACCTCACTGATCCCCCCCAAACAGCTCTATAACCCTCCCACTCTAACTTAATATGCGCCATCTTGGGTACTGGCAGCTGTCTGCCAGTACCCAGTTTAGAAGAAAATATGGGGTTTTTTTTATTTTTATTAAAATTTTCTGTAGTGTAGCTTCCCCCCACACAAAACCAACCCCCCACCCCTCCACGATCTATTTTTGTGCTTTTGCACAAACAAGATTTGGCCATTTTTTCCTAGCAATATTTTCCGTAGTGTAGCGGTTCCCACCCGCTCCCGCCCCGTGCACGCGCCCACCCGCCAACCTCCATGCACGTGTGCGCACCCGTGCGCGCCCCCTAACGGCCCCGCCTCCGATCCCGCCCCCCTTGATGTCAGAGGATACACCGATGGCCGCCCACCCGCCTCCCAAGTCGGCTCCCACCCACCAACGATACCGGCCATCGATGTCCGGTGCAGGGAGGGCCACAGAGTGGCTCTCTCTGCATCGGATGGCCATGTAAAGTTATTGCAGGATGCCTCCATATCGAGGCATCACTGCAATAACCGGAAAGCAGCTGGAAGCGAGCAGGATCGCTTCCAGCTGCTTTCCACACCGAGGACGTGCAGGGTACGTCCTCAGGCGTTAACTGCCTTTTTTTTGAGGACGTACCCTGCACGTCCTCGGTCATTAAGGGGTAAAAAAAAAATGGTCTTTAAAATTGCATGTGCTATCTGAATCATACAAGTTTAATTTTTACTTTTCTATCCCTTTAAGTAAACACTGTTAAAGAAAGTAATAGGAAACATGTCTGTACACAACGTATAATGCTGGTCATTGATGAGGACATCTGAGTGCTTACTAGACTCGTATATTAGAAGAAATAGGTATTAAAGTGTTGACGTATTGTTTTCTAAGTAAATTAAAGTTATAACAATTGCAAAATTGTATTTAAAACAGGGTCTTTGTACACAAACACACAAGTAATTTATTCATTCAATATCCCAATGCAAAAAATCAGTGGAGGTGTCAGGTCTTTAAGCCCCTCCTCCAGACATGTTTTTTATATATAATAATGTTACGCTGTAGTTAATTAAAAGGCCAACGACACACCTGATTTTTCTAAATGGGATATTAAAGGGATAGGAAAGTCAAAATTAAAGTTGCATGATTCTAATAGAGCATGTAATTTTAAGACACTTTTAAATTCACATCTATTTTCAAATGTGCTTTGTTTTCTTGATATCCCTTGTTGAAAAAGAATATGCACATATCCTACACTAGTGGGAGCTAGTAGATGCTGATTGGTGCCTGCACACATTTGTGTCATGTGATTGGCTAACTAGATGTGTTCAGCTAGCTGTCAGTAGCGCAATGATGTTCCTTCAGCAAAGGATAACAAGATAATAGAAGTAAATTGGAAAGTTGTTTAAAATTGTTTTCTCTATCTGAATTGTGAAATAAAACTATGTGGTTTGCCGTCCCTTAAAGCCTTTTTTTATCCTTAATTTTGTATCGAAGTGAAAGTGCCCATTTAAACTATATTTAACTATCTGTCTTTTTATCTGTCACCTATCTATATATATATATATACACTTTATAGTACCTTTTCTAAAGTTTTATTTCCCTCTCAAATTGCCTTTTTTATTAACTTTCTATGTACTTTCTAAAGCACTGCATAAGGAATACTTGTTTTTTTTTAAGTGGCTGATTGTAATCTAGAGAAAGTGAAGCAATTTCTCTCTCCAGAAAGCTTTCACATTTACTTCCACTGGCTTGGACATCTAAGCTTTTAATGACTTAATCTGTCACTTTAGTTTTCTGTAAAAGTTATCTTCTTGTTCCAGCGATTGTGTAGAATCATTGCTTGCCATTATTTCTGACTCAGCTCAGATGGATTACAAATCCTATATTTGATGTGGGAAGCATTGTAAAAATATCCAAGCTGTAAATTGATTTTGCATTGTCGCATGTGATTTTGTTACCTCAACACAAATGTCAGCTAACTTAGCAGAACACCCTGTATACCAATGTTATATATCTAAGTTGTGGGCAGTTCATAGGAGCAACACATCTTCAGCATTTCATGTTTATATAGAACTATACAAATGCAATGAGTATCCTTAACAGTTTACAATCTGCTGTGCTGTATCTAAGGTATATTGAAGTGGACAAATGTTCCTGTTAATTATTGCTCTATCACTGTGTCTATAGAATTAATGTTAAAGGGATAAGAAGGCAAAATTAAAATTGCATGAATCAGAAAGAAAATTACATTTCTAGACACTTTTTTAAAATTACTTCTTCATTTTTAATTGTGCTTTATTCTTTTGGTATTGTTTGTTGAAAAAGAATACACATATCCTGCAGTAGTGGGAGATAGCTGCTGATTGGTGCATTCACACATTTGTTTATATCTATACCTATATATATATTTATTTATATATATATATATATATATATATATATATATATATATATATATATATATATATATATATATATATATATATAGGTGAGAGAGAGAGAGAGAGGTATAGATATATATTGTACCAAAAGACCATCGGATATATGTAGATATTTGTATTTATGAATAAATAGAATATATTCTGTTATGTACAGAATATTGGAATGTGAAATATTTATATTTTCATGTCGGGTTACCGCTAATGAGAATATGCGATTGTGTTTGCGCGAGAGTGAGGTGTTAGGTTTTTTTTCTACTTTTTTTTCTCTATTGCCTTCTATGGGGGAATACATGAACTTGCACGCAATATTCTAACACTGGATTTTTGCATTCGTCTGATTACTGCTAGAGAGAAAACAGTTTACGTTCAACTCGTAATACCAGCGCAACCCAACAAGCGCAAAAATCTTTCTTCTACCACAATAACTGCTCAAGCGGGAGAGTTGGTTTTGCGCTCCTCTCGAATCTAGCGTTTTTTAAGTGATTTCATTTTATATAAAAGCTTTTTTTAAGTGATTTTATTTTTAGCTCTTGAGAAAATGCGGTAAATTCACTGAAACTTTTTAAATACATTTTATTTGGTTGCAATATGCTGACATCTGATTAAAGTTTTTTGAAGTAATAAAATAATTTTCTTCTATTTCACATCGTGTTCTGAAGCACGAGAGGTCCGGTGGATTTGAGAGGGGTGTTCCAGTTCAATATATCCGAAAGCCATTCCATTGGGAGGAACAGCCCTGCTTTTATAAAATGGAATATTACATTTCAGTACTGATTTTCATAGACTTACATTGGTCTGTTAGTATCTGAATTATTGATGCACGTTTATGCCATGTTAGATGTGGGAGCTCTGTCATGCATTCCAGAATTGGCTGTATTTAAAGCCATTTACCTCACCCTTTTTTATCTGATTGGCTAACTATCTCAAGCCCAACTCTTTCAAAAGATGTTGTCCTATGAAGAGTTGGACTTGTATGAATCTGACTTTGTGACCTCTTTATGTGCTGATTGGCTATCTTTCCATTGTTAGCCTTTACTGGTACATTTAGAACTTGCTGCCTTTGTAATGTCATTATAATTTGCACTGCAAATCACCCTATGACCTAATACTTACCACTGCCAGTTCTTATGTCATGTAAACGGCAGGGGAGCATAGGAGTTACTAAGGTACTGTAGGACTAGATGGGGGGGTCTCAGCTTAGTTACACCCCTGCCCTGTGAGATTCAGCATGCAATAGAGCTTCATTGCTTTGAGAAGAAGCTCACATGCATTTTCTTACATAACTTTTTGAGAACTGCCTCTGTGAGGTCTGCAAGATGATATCACTCCAAGTTTAACGCTTTTATGAATTAAGCCCTTTTTAACTACTTGATTCTTCTAATGTACATTGTCTAAGAGAGAGCTGCTGTATTATTAAGACTTAGGCTTGTGCCCAAAGTATTTTATTGCTTAATAGAATTTATTAAATCTGTATTTGGTCTATTTTGTATTATCAACATACCTTTTTATTCCAGGTATTATATTATTGACTTTGACTCTATGAAATATAAATCTTTGTTTTATTGTTAAATAGTTCCCAAATGTAGCATATCTTAAACCTATATATGTTGGGCTATGGCCTGGGTTGTGTTGCTATAGGAACATGATATGTGCAGGATTAAAGTATTAATAGCTCGGTTTTTATGCCGCAAGTCCGCATGAATTATAGTCCCAAATCAGAACAGTCCCATAATTCTTGCAATCTTCTGGGGTGTTTTTTTTTGTTTGTTTTTTAGATGGCATTTAAAGATTGCATTGCTCTCCAGTGGTAGTTGTTGTTTCTGGGGGGGTTTTAGGGGGTATTAAAGTCAAAACTAAGCTTTCATGATTCTGATAGAGCATGCAATTTTAAACAATGTTTCAATTTACTTCTGTTATCTCATTTGCTTTGTTCTCTTGGTATCCTTTGTTACCCTTTTGTATACTAGTTCCCAGTAGTGCATTGCTACTCCTTCAACAAACAACACTAAGAAAATTAAGCAAATTATATAACTAAAGTGACCATTTATATGCCTGAGGAAATGGCGCGGTAGATGCCGAGAAACGCGTAGCAATAAATACTGTTGGTTTTAACCTTTGTATTTTCTTTTTTGTACCTTATTAACTCATAAATGAACTTTTATCGAACAAAGCACTTTTTGAGTCTCTTTTTGCCACACTAAAGATCGCTTGGAACATAGATACCTGGGAGTCGTATGGTGACGTGTACTGGGCCACTAATAGTCCAGTCTGTGTGATTTGCATCTTTGGGTGCTTTATCTAATGTGAGTACCGCTCCATTTTGGGTTCCCTATACAGGGCTAAGAATATCTTACTGATCTGCACTAGGAGTCTCCCTTCTTGTTTCTCCATTATAAAGTGACCATTTGTTTTTCTAATTTAAAAGCAGGACATTTAAAATAGCTTAGCCAGTATGAGTTATAGTCACTGTCAAAGAATATAAGTTGAAAAAATATTGTGGAGTATGCTTATCTTTTTTTTTTCTCTTTAAGTGAAAGAATACAATAAAATGTACTTCTTTTCTTTATATTATGAAAGTAATTTTGTGGAAAAAAACACAATTGTATACTTAGGATTGTGGGATCCAAGTAATAAAGAAACAAGTGTAGCAGTAAAACAAAATGGTTTTAATAAAAAATGGTACAAAAGTACTTAATCTACATTCCTAATTTTGCTTCTTATATTTTTGTGAAGAATGGATTGGTTTTAATAATAATTCATTTTCCTGGATGTTTTTATAAAATTCCATGCAAGTTTGGTTAAAATATATTTAGTAATTAGCAAACATTTCAAAGTTTCAACATGTAATTGAGTTTTATCACTGGGCCACATTTTGTTCATCAAAGAAAAAAGACGTTTGACAGGTGCATTGGTTCCTGGTAAACAGAGACAATATTCTACCAATTTGCCAATATTTTTGTATGAAACCTGATTTTCACTGAAGGCTTTGAATATTTCAATCCATCTGTTCGAAACTGTAGTGTAGTGCAGGACAAACCAGGTTTCATCAAACAGTTCATCTTCTACTAAACTGATTTCACAAAAATACTGAAGAATGTAATCACTGCAAACTTGAATGTTGTCATGGGTGGGTTTAGTGTTTAACAAAACCCAATTGAATTTTTCGGTATGCTTAATAGGTCCTTCCCATTCCTCTAGATATTGAATACATGTGTCATCAAATTCTACCACTTTTTCTTTGAAAATAGCAGGTTTTAATATGCCTTCTTCCTCAAGCTGCTTCAAAGTTTGTCGCACCTGTAACGCCAAGAAAACGTTTGCTTTTCTATCAGCTAATTTTCTTTTTAAGTCACTATAAATATTGCTAGTTTCTATAATAGAAATCTCCTGTCCTATTTTCAAAATAGCATTGTGGAACATTGATGACATGTTATGCAAAAAGTAAAGCCAAGAATCTGTCTCTGAATTATCAAAATAATATGTGATAATTGTGGAGCTCTTCTCAGTTGAGGCAAAATATGATTTTAAGGCAGGATATATTTGTAGGATGCACTCTATCGCGGGTCGTAACTCCAACCATATTGTGGCAATGTATCCCTAAACTTTCTTATATTCGATATTCATGAATTCACAAAATTCTTTCAATTCATTAACACGCACTATGTTTGTGTATATATATATATATATATATATATATATATATATATATATATATATATATATATGTGTATGCTGAATGCAGAGTATTGCTGGGATCCAACGACAAGAACCGTTGTGTAAAATAAAAATAAAACTAGGATAAATTAATAAAAATTGATTTAAAGGGACACTGTACCCAAACATTTTCTTTCGTGATTCAGATTGAGCATGAAATTTTAAGCAACTTTCTAATTTACTCCTATTATCAAATTTTCTTCATTCTCTTGGTATCTTTATTTGAAATGCAAGAATGTAAGTTTAGATGCCTGACCATTTTTGGTGAACAACCTGGGTTGTCCTTGCTGATTGGTGGATAAATTCATCCACCAATAAAAAAGAGCTGTCCAGAGTACTGAAACCAAAAAAAGCTTAGATGCCTTTTTTTTTTCAAATAAAGATAGCAAGAGAACGAAGAAAAATTGATAATAGGAGTAAATTAGAAAGTTGCTTAAAATTGCATGCTCTTTCTGAATTACAAAAGAAAAAATTTGGGTTCAGTGTCCCTTTAAGACTGGTTTATCAAGGATTGATATACTCAATCTTTTGATAAATTGATATTTTTTTATTTTATAGTCCTAAACTGTACTGGTTACATCTCACAACTAACCAGACCAATGTCCAAAAAAACAGTACTGTACTGGTAAAAACAGTACGTATGGTCACTTTAATATAACAGAAGTAAACTGAAAAAATGTTTAACAACTTTTTCTGCCCCATAATTGTCATTAGGAACCACCAGTAATCCATACAAACAGACTTAATGAACTTTACGAGTCCTTACACTATACTGAACCCTCTAGTCAATTTGTTCCTGGCCATTTTTTTCACAAAACAAATTAATTTTATAATGAAAAAATAAATACATTTAAATTAATTGTTAGGTCATTGCTTCCATTAAAGCATTTTTCGAATGTTGTATTTCTTAGATAGTCGAACAGCTGCAGAGAGATTTGCATTATCCAAGCAACAACAAAAAAAAGGGAATGACCCCATAATGCCTTCTCTTTTACTCACCTATATAAGAGCCGCATATCGAAATTTGTGTTTTAGGAGGCAGCACAAAGAAGCTGATCAAGAAATAGGATCATGCCATTGACATCTGTTAGTGAGGAAATGAATCAAAAATGAAGGTAGGACAATAGATTTGCTGATTTGTGTTGTGAGTGGAAAGAGCCAGATGCTGTTCTACGCTCATGCAGTCACACATTCTGTACTCATAAAACAACAGCAGCAGCAGCAGCTCACACATAATGGAGATGAAACAGTAAGGGACCTTCTGGAATCAGCAAGACCCACTGATTAGATATAATCTCAGTTTTTGTTTTATAGTCAATACCCGCAGAACTGGAAAACCTTTATGCTGCACAAATTGTCATGGACAATAAGAAATGGCAACTCATGTTCTGTAGTTTTGGTTTTATAATGCGTGTTATGGTCAATCGGTATTATCTGTATTACAGTATATGTGCATGGCTTATTACATGTTTACTTAAAGGGACATAAAACCCAAATTTTTTCTTTCATGATTCAGATAGAGAATACAATTTTAAACAACTTTCTAATTTACTTCTATTATCTAATCTGTTTCATTCTCTTGGTATCATTTGTTGAAAGAGCAGCAATGCACTAATGGTTTCTAACGGAACACATGGGTGAGCCAATCACAATCAGTATATATATGCAGCCACCAATCAGCAGCTAGAATCTAGGTTCTCTGCTGCTCCAGAGCTTGCCAAGATAAACCTTTCAGCAAAGGAAAAGCATGAGAAGGAAGCAAATGAAATAATAGAAGTAAATTGAAAGTTGTTTAAAATTGTATTCTCTATCTGAATCATGAAAGCAAAATTTTGGGTTTCATGTCCCTTTAATGTTCTCTGGGTATCTTTCTTTTAATGCAAAATTACCCATTTTAGTTAATTTGCATTCCCCTATAATAGTAAGTAAGAAAAATAAAAGATTGAGGCTACATGTACAAGTAGACATTAGCATAGCTAAATGTTATGGTTGTTTAATAAAAGCAAAGATCTCAACTTGAAGACCATTCTAATCTCTATAATCAGGATTAATTTTAAAGGACAATGAAAGCCAAAAAAATTCTTTCATGATTTAGGTAGAACATATAATTTTAAACAACTTTCCAGTTTACTTCTATTAGCAAATTTGCTTCATTCTATTGGTATCATTTGTTGAAGGAGCAGCAGTGCACTACTGGTTTCTAACTGAACACATGGGTGAGCCAATGACAATAGGTATATATATGCAGCCACCAATCAGCAGCTAGAACCTAGGTTATTTGCTGGTCCTGAGCTTACATAGATAAACCTTTCAGCAAAGGATAACAAGAAAAGCAAGCAAATTAAATAATAGAAGTCAATTGGAAAGTTGTTTAAAATTGTATGATCTATCTGAATCATGATTTTTTTTAGGTTTCATTTCCCTTTAAGTATCCTTTTATTTACATACAGTACATCAATAGTGACATGTTAAAAAGAAAGTATTTAGCATACATGACTGTATGTGTGTGTGTGTATATATATATATATATATATATATATATATATATATATATATATATATATACTATAATCGTGTTTGTAACACGTCCGTCGCTGTCACCAGTTGTGCACGCATCCTCAAAGGAATGTTGGCTGCGCGAGGCAGCCAAAAGAATTCCACCTGGATGCAGCGTAGGCAAACCCGAAACCTTAAAAAAAAAAAGAAAAAGCAACCGCCCGCTCGAAATAACTAAAAAACATGTAAAACCGCCCGCAAAAAATAAAAATAAAAACACGTAACCACCCACACAAAGTGTTACAAAAAGAACTAACCTCCCACACAAAGTATTAACAAACACCTAAACCGTCAACTCCCACATCGCAAAATAATAGTTATGAACCCCCGAAACCGCAAATAACATTATTGAAATATTAACCCCTAAACCGCCAAACCCCCACATCGCAATAAACCTATTTAATCTATGAACTCTTAAACTGCCAACACCCCACATCGCAATAAACCTAATTAACATATTAACCCCTAAACCGCCAAACCCCCACATTGCAATAACCCTAATTAAAAATAGCACAGGTGTTTCAGCGCTAAAATCTAAAAAGGATACCTAAGCCACTCTCCACTATCTCCCCAAGATAGAAAAATGGAACAAACAATATGGTAAATGAGAGGGCGCTAAAAGCTGGGTATACTTAACACACCTAATTGGTTAAGATTTATATCAAAAGTAAGAATTCATCAGAGACAGTATTAATTTTATCAATCATTTACTGGTGGGAATATTCCCTATTCGGTGCAATACATAAATTATAAAAACAATTTCAGACACATAAAATATTTAACACGATATCTTCAACTTATACTTTATGGAATACCACCCTGATGAAAAAATAATAACAAGCGCTTAAAAATAAAATTGATTAAATGCTTAAAACCTTAAAATCAATTTATTCCAGAATATAAAAGACCGTCTCTATAGTCCATATTATATCTTCAGCAGATGGAATCCCTTTTGTTTGTTAGGGTATATTCCGTATGAGACTTGTCTCCGTGATTATAATCAATATAATGGGTAAAAACGACAAAATGTTTCTTATTTTGGATACTTTGTATCTTTACTTTGCTATGTATGTAGCTTTAACTCACAGATAGTTGCAGCAGCTGTAACCAAATGCTGCTGTAATCCGTCCAAGATTCTGTGGTCCTTTGTCGCAACACGCTCCTTGCGTGTGGGCAGCCTTGTATACTGCAGCTCCTAATCTCCGGCACAGGATTCACCACTCCCTCCGTGGGGAAGTGACCGGCTAAGGCACGCCGCTCCCTGCGTGTGAGTAACCTGACGGACTGTTGTCTTCGGCTTCCAATGCTCACAGCTCCCTGCTTGTGAATAATTATCTGGATCTTCGTCAGTGGTATCGCAAACAGAGGCAATACTGGAGGTGGAATGAGCACCCGCTCTTAGCGTGATATACGCGCGGGCAATTACTAGGTACCTAGTGAGTTTTGTTCTGGTAAACAAGCAACTTCTTACTTCTACGCGTTTCACCCGTGTATGTGGGCTTTTTCAAGATATCAGTTGCTGCCAGAACTTCGATTTAAAAAGTCGTTGCTTACTTCTCATTGGTTAATCTGTTGTTTGGTAATTATTTCTTAAGGTGGATTTCTCAGGTGAATGTCTCTTAAGGTGGAATCATAGTAATGTATTATTTTATTCATTTGTAAATCATATTTTCCGTGTCTTCTCATTATATTTCATTGGCAATAATAAGATTGTGGAATGATGTATTAACAAAAGTCTTTTTTTAAAAAAACAAATGAATATTATTGTAAATTATAATTAAAATTAGAAATTGTTATTGTCTCAGGGTGGTAATTCCAAAGGGTGGTATTCCATTTATTTTAGAGCAGATGACAAAAACAAAGAACAAAATACTAGTCGCCATATTCAAGGAAATACTGCTATTCTGTACTAAATTCTATCTTACTATTGTTACGACTATAGTTTGTATATAGTTTATCTCTTATGCTGATATAGTAGGCTTCTTATTGTTCCATTGTTTCTCTTTGATTATTTCCTTAAATGGATCTATTATTTATTACGGGGTTTTTTCAATGCTCTATATTACAAATGAATAGTAAAGTAAATTAAATAAATTCTAACGGATTATACTACTAAAAAGGGGGATATATCTAACTCTGAATTTAAACCTCTAGGATAGAGGGTGTCCAATTTGTATATTAATTCTGATTCTTTTTTAAGGAGTTTAGCCTCAAAATCCCCCCCCCTCCAATCTCCTCTGACTATACAGATCCCCCAAAACTTAAAATGTTGTAAGTTATTGTTATGGGTTTCCCTAAAATGCTTGTATAAATGGGTGTCGAGGTTGCCTTTATCAATGTTACATAAATGTTCTCGGATCCTGTCACGTAACATTCGGGTGGTCTCTCCGATATAAACTAAATTGCGGGAACATTTAATGAGATATATGACCCCCTTGTTTGAACATCTAATAATATCTTTTATGGCGAAATCTTCTCCTATTCCATCTATGTGTACAGAGCTACTTTTATTACTATATCTGCACGCTCTACATAAATTGCAAGGAAAAAAACCCTTTGGGGAATGGCCTTTTAGATCTTTATCTACCAGGATTTTACTCTCCCTCTTTAATTCACTTGGTGCTAAAATTTGTTTAAGATTTCTCGCTTTTTTGAATATGATTTTGGGTTTATGAGCTAATAGATCTCCTATTATGGGGTCCTTTTTAATTATATGCCAATGTTTATTGACTATTTTCCTTATTAGTTGATGGTTTTCACTATAATCTGTGATGAGAGCTATATCATATTCATTCTTTTCCACAGTGGTAGTCATAACATCTTTGTTTCTATATTGTAGAAGACTTTTGTTAATACATCATTCCACAATCTTATTATTGCCAATGAAATATAATGAGAAGACACGGAAAATATGATTTACAAATGAATAAAATAATACATTACTATGATTCCACCTTAAGAGACATTCACCTGAGAAATCCACCTTAAGAAATAATTACCAAACAACAGATTAACCAATGAGAAGTAAGCAACTACTTTTTAAATCGAAGTTCTGGCAGCAACTGATATCTTGAAAAAGCCCACATACACGGGTGAAACGCGTAGAAGTAAGAAGTTGCTTGTTTACCAGAACAAAACTCACTAGGTACCTAGTAATTGCCCGCGCGTATATCACGCTAAGAGCGGGTGCTCATTCCACCTCCAGTATTGCCTCTGTTTGCGATACCACTGACGAAGATCCAGATAATTATTCACAAGCAGGGAGCTGTGAGCATTGGAAGCCGAAGACAACAGTCCGTCAGGTTACTCACACGCAGGGAGCGGCGTGCCTTAGCCGGTCACTTCCCCACGGAGGGAGTGGTGAATCCTGTGCCGGAGATTAGGAGCTGCAGTATACAAGGCTGCCCACACGCAAGGAGCGTGTTGCGACAAAGGACCACAGAATCTTGGACGGATTACAGCAGCATTTGGTTACAGCTGCTGCAACTATCTGTGAGTTAAAGCTACATACATAACAAAGTAAAGATACAAAGTATCCAAAATAAGAAACATTTTGTCGTTTTTACCCATTATATTGATTATAATCACGGAGACAAGTCTCATACGGAATATACCCTAACAAACAAAAGGGATTCCATCTGCTGAAGATATAATATGGACTATAGAGACGGTCTTTTATATTCTGGAATAAATTGATTTTAAGGTTTTAAGCATTTTATCAATTTTATTTTTAAGCGCTTGTTATTATTTTTTCATCAGGGTGGTATTCCATAAAGTATAAGTTGAAGATATCGTGTTAAATATTTTATGTGTCTGAAATTGTTTTTATAATTTATGTATTGCACCGAATAGGGAATATTCCCACCAGTAAATGATTGATAAAATTAATACTGTCTCTGATGAATTCTTACTTTTGATATAAATCTTAACCAATTAGGTGTGTTAAGTATACCCAGCTTTTAGCGCCCTCTCATTTACCATATTGTTAATAACCCTAATTAACCTATTAACCCCTATACCGCCAAACCCCCACATCGCAATAACCCTAATTAACCTATTAACTCCTATACCGCCAATCCCCCCACAACGCAAATAACTAATTTAATTACTAAGCCCCCTAACCTAACACCCCCTAAATTACCCAAATTACTACTAAATTACCATTAAAATAAAAAACTAACATTAAATTACAAAAAAAATAATAATAATAAAAAATTCTAACATTACAGAAAAATTTATAGCTAATCCCTATGAAAATAAAAAGCCCCCTAAAATAAAAACACCCCCTAATCTAAACTACCAATAGCCCTTAAAAGGGCCTTTTGTAGGGCATCGCCCTAAGTTAAACAGCTCTTTTTCCTCTAAACAATACTAAGTCCCCCTTAACAGTAAAAACCCTCCACCCACCTAACCCCCCAAAATAAAAAACCTAACACTAAAAAACTAAATTTCCTATTGTCTCTAAAGGGGCATTTGTATGGGCAATGCCCTTTAAAGGGCATTCAGCACTTTTAATGGCCTTAAAAGGGCAATCAGCTCTTTTTCAAGCCCAAAAAACCCCTAATCTAAAAAAAAAAACACCCCAAAAATTAAAATAAAAATGCCTAAACCTAAGCCCCAAATAGGTACTCACTGTTCCTGGAGTCCGGCGGAGACCTTCTTCCAGACGGATCCATCATCAACTATCTTCATCCGGAGTAAAGGCGGCGCGGAGCGGAGGGGCGGAGCTGTGTTCCCGATGCCTGGATCCTCAGCGGCGGTCCTCAACAGCGGCGTTCCTCAGCGGTGTGGAGTCTCCTCTTCATGCGATCGTCCATCGCACACTGAAGATTGTATGCAAGGTACCTCATATTTATTGGGGTACCTTGCATTCCTATTGGCTAAAATTTTGAAATCAGCCAATAGGATGAGAGCTACTGAAATCTTATTGGCTGATTTGAACAGCCAATAGGATTTCAGTAGCTCTAATCATATTGGTTGATTTCAAAATTTCAGTCAATAGGAATGCAAGGTACTCCAAATTGATTGCGGTACCTTGCATTCAATCTTCAGTCTACGACGGACATCGAATGAAGAGGAGCCTCCATGCTGCTGAGGAACACTGCCGCCGAGGAACGTCACTGAGGATCCAGGCATTGGGAACACAGCTCTGCACCTCCGCTCCGCCTTCACTCCGGATGAAGATATTAGATGATGGAGCCATCTGGAAGAAGACCTTCTCCACCGGACTTCTGGAACAGTGAGCACCAAATTGGGGCTAAGGTTAAGGATTTGTTATTTTAATTTTTGGTGTGTTTTTTTTTTTTAGATTATGTTTTTTTGGGCTTGAAAAAGAGCTGATTGCCCTTTTAAGGGTAGTAAAAGAGCTGAATACCCTTATACTGGCAATGCCCCTTTAGGGGCAATGGGTAGTTTAGTTTTTTTAGTGTTAGTTTTTTATTTTGGCGGGTTTGTTTGGTGGGTGCGGGTTTTTACTTTTAGGAGGGACTTAGTATTTTTTAGAAGTAAAAGAGCTGTTTTACTTAGGGCAATGCCCTACAAAAGGCCCTTTTAAGGGCTATTGGTAGTTTAGTATTAGATTGGGGGTGTTTTTATTTTGGGGGGGATTTTTTATTTTGATAGGGTTATTAGTTTAGGTTTACATTTTTTATTTTGGATAGCTTTGTTTATTTTTTTCTGTAATTTTACTTTTTTTATTTTTTTGTAACTTTAGCTTGGGGGTTTGTATTTTTTAAACATAGACTGCCCTCTGTGCAGGCTTATCGCCTAGTATATATATATAACTAAACGAAAACCGAGTAATGGAAGGAACAAATATTCGGGGGAAACGAATTTCCTCGAATATTCATACTGCACATGTGTATATATACAATATTCCACTGTTTAAAATAGGCATCAACAGTATAGGTGGTGCCAAAAAATTACCTGGCTAGACACTACAATCACAACTCGTTTCAAGGCCACACCTCTTTCTCAGTTTGTATTAACTCCTTCACCAAATAGGATGTAGATCTATGTCATGCTGTGCAAATCCCAGTCTACCACATAACGTAGATCTATATCTGATTTGTGTTTCAGCCCTTGCAGTTTCAGTTGTCAAGTGACAACCGAGACTTGCTATTTCTGAGCTGCGGGCATCTGCCTTCATATCGTAAGGGAGCACTAATCGTGTTCCCTTATGCTATGAAGCCAAATTGCCCAATCATTACAGACAGTGAGTGACACAGTCTGTGTCACTGTCTGTAATGATCATCCATTGGTGCCTGTGGGAGGGAAGGCAGATGCTTGGCCCAGCAACAGGAGGGGGAAGGTAGGGGCGACATCAAAATGGTTTGGGAAAGATGGGGCCCTACACTATGGCAAAAATATCAGTTGGATGGGGAGGTGGGATTCTACACTACAGAAAATATTCTGTATATTTGCTGTCATTAGTGGTGTCATTGTATGTCACGAAAAGTTCCCAGAGATTTCAGGGAGATTAATTTTGGAATGTTTGAGTTTAAACTTTAAACCTGCCATTAACATATATTTTTTCCTTATGAATATACATAGATCAAGTTGCAACTGTTGATTGCAGTAAAGAACTTGAATATTCCAGCAGTGATTAGCAATCACTACAGATCTTTAGAATTTAGCATAAAAGTAAACGTGTTTAGTATTCGATTGCAATTTCAGATATAAATGAAATACTTTAATTTTGCAAATAAACTGGCAGATTGGATTATCACAGGAAAAATGTAACTTATCTAAAGAATATTTTATTTCAGGCCACCATACATCTCACCTTTTTTTTTTTTCTTCTTAAATAGATTATTATCACATGAGAGAGACAATTTTTAAGGCAGTATACTCTTGGGTCATATGTATTAGAAATTTTAACCTTAGGTCATTTATTTTAAAACCCATAAAAATGATTATTTTTTTTCAGTGATATTGTAAACACACCCCAAATGTTTTAAAAGTCTAAATAGGCACCATCTGCAGTCACAGGTTGTATTCATATGTAATCTTCTGGTTGCTATAGCTTCAATATATATCGGCCACAGTGTCAGCCGTTGACATCTTAACTTAACAATGTCTCTGATCAACCATCTGGGTGAAATTGGAGTACCTACATTCTGGTTGTTAGGGTTAAAAATTCTCACTACACATTAAAGCTATGAGGAAGGGATCTTTCTAGTATATTTATCTGTTTTGGAAATAAGTGGTGACATTGCTGGCTTTAGATTATTTCCACTGCTTGGGTAGTAACAACGATACTGGGGTTGTGGCAAAATAAAGGTAGTGAACTTGCAGGGAGAAGTCTTGAAATTCTAGAGAGTATTTGCAATCTGGGTGGGATTTGGGCTCTCATAAGTATCTTAAAGGGATAGTCTAGTCAAAATTAAAGAGTCAGTAAACCTAAAAAATAATGTTATATAATTCTGCACATAGTGCAGAATTATATAACATTATTTTAGTGCTATCGTTATAAAAGCTTTTTTTCCATTTGAATTTTTAAAAAATATGCCGGTTTTACAGACCCGCTCTCTGCTCTCTGCTGAGCGGGTCTGTTTTTTTTACACAGCGCATCGGGCCAGCTGTATAGTCACAGCCCAGGCCGAACGCGCCATAACATTAAGTGCAGCTCGCTCCTGCTGTCAGACAGAGCAGGAGCGAGCTGCACTTAATGTTAAGGCGCGGTCGGGCCGGGCTGTGACTATACAGCTGGCCCGATGCGCTGTGTAAAAAAAACAGACCCGCTCAGCAGAGAGCGGGTCTGTAAAACCGGCATATTTTTAAAAAATTCAAATGGAAAAAAAGCTTTTATAACGATAGCACTAAAATAATGTTATATAATTCTGCACTATGTGCAGAATTATATAACATTATTTTTTAGGTTTACTGACACTTTAAACTTTCATGATTCAGATAGTGCATGGAATTTTAAACAACTTTCCAATTTATTGTTATCATCAAATTTGCTTTGTTCTCTTGGTATTCTTTGTTGAAAGCTAAATTTAGGTAGGCTCATATGCTAATTTTTAAGTCCTTGAAGACCATCTTTTATCTCAGTGTATTTTTACAGTTTTTCACAGCTATACAATGCTAGTTCATGTGTGCCATAAAGATGACATTGTGCTCACTCCGATGGAGTTACCTAGGAGTCAGCACTGATTGGCTGAAATAAGGGGGCAGTCTGCAGAGGCTTAGATACAAGGTAATTACAGAGGTAAAACATATATTAATATAACAGTGTTGGTTATGCAAAACTGGGGAATGGGTAATAAAGGGATTATCTATCGTTTCAAACAACAATTCTGGAGTAGACTGCCCCTTTGGGTTGTCTATTAAAAAAAATATATAGATTTGATAGGCAAATGAAAAAAAATAAGGCTCTATTTCTGTTTAAATGGAGTGATAGCAAAAAGTCAAAAAATTATCTGGTACTTTGGATAGGTTCTTTTCTAAAATTCCCAGTCCTGAAGGAGTTAAAGATTCTTGGAAACCAGTACTTTTGCCCTAACTAGGCAAACTGCAGAACAAACAGTGGGCATAATGCTTAACGTGTGACAATTGTGCAATATGCAGGATAGGTGAGAGGTATGGCTATAGACAAATTGCATCATTTTGGTGACATTATTTTGATATTTGGCCTCTCTAGGGAGCGTAGGACAAGCACCATTTTTACACAAAAGCAAGAGGTGTTTAATGTTCCTTTAATATAGCATAAAACTTTCAAAATGAAAATGCTCTAATGCAGTGTTTCTCAATTTCAGTTCTTAAAGGGACATGAAACCCACATTTTTCTTGATATTCTTTGTGGAAAGCATATCTAGATATGCTCAGTAGCTGCAGCCTTGTGTGTTTGACTCACCCATGTGCATTGCTTTTTCTTCAACTAAGGATATCTAAAAAATGAAGCAAAATAAATAATAGAAGTAAATTGTAATGTTGTTTAAATTTGTATTCTCTATCTGAATCATGAAAGAAAGATTTTGGGTTTAGTGGCCCTTTAATTACCCCAACAGGCCAGATTTAAAGTATTTTAGTAGATGAGACAGTTATAATCATTTTTATAAGTGAAATATTTAAAATCTGGCCTGTTAGGGCTCTTTAAGAGCTGAAAAAGAGAAGCACAGCTGTTATTTGTTAATATTTTATTATTTATCAGTTTTATTATTGCCCTATTGCTTGCATTTTTCTGTGTTGTAAAAACACGTCAGTGGGTTAAACATATAGTTAAAGGGACATGAAACCCAAATTTTTTCTTTCATGATTCAGATAGAACATACAATTTTAAACAACTTTCCAATTTACTTCTGTTATCTAATTTGCTTCATTCTTTTGGTATCCTTTGCTGAAAAGCATATCTAGATAGGCTCGGTAGCTGCAGATTGGTAGCTGCACATAAATGCCTCATGTGATTGGCTCACTCATTGCTATTTTTCAACAAAGGGTATCTAAAGAATTAAGCTAATTAGCTAATATAAGTAAATTGGAATGTTGTTTAAAATTGTACCCTCTATCTGAGTCATGAAAGAAAAATGTTGGGTTTTATATACCTTTAAAGTCGCCATACCTAGGTAGGCTCAGGAGCAGCAATGTACTACTGGGAGCTAGCTGGTGCATTTCTGCACCTGAGCCTACTTATATATGGTTTTCAGCAAAGGATATCACAATAGCAAGTCAATTTGTTAATAGAAGTCAATTGAAAGTGTGTTAAAATAACATGCTCTATCTGAATCGTGAAAGTATTAGACTTGTATGTCCTTTTAGCCCCTGGCCTTTATGCTGCACAACTCTGAGTTACATTTGGAAGACTTCATTTAACTACTGTGCAATTATTGGATGTTATAAATGTGAGCCTTAACTATACAGCAGTCTCCACTGAATGTTCTTTGCTATGTTAACTATGGACATACTTTGATGTGATTTTATTTTAAAGTGGTCATTAGCACCAGACATTATCTGCCTAAAATAAAAAAGTTGCTTTTATTTTTCTAAAATTAGTGACTTACAGCATCTTGATGCTTGATACTGCCATAGTTTGAATATAGGTGACATTAAATTGTCGTCATTTTGATAAATAGCTATTTTTTAGAAGCACATGCAATTGTTATAAAAGTTTGTACAATCTCTACTTTTTAATGTCAAATTTAATATCTTAATTAGTTTTCTCAGTACTTAAATTTTTGCGATCTTTTAAAATAATGACATTTTCAACCCTTACAAAAGTATTTCTAAGTTTAGTGCGTTGTGCTTTTTTTTCCATCTTGTATATATCCAAAAGTCTGACATTTCTGCATGTTTTATGTTTCTTCTATATTTATCATAGTTATAATTAAAAGCAGTCATAAAAATACATAAGTATAAAAACTAATTAATAACTAAATTTTTTCTTTAATTATTCATATAGAGCATGCAATTTTAAGCAACTTTCTAATTTACTCCTGTTATCAAATTTTCTTCATTCTCTTGCTTTCTTTATTTAAAAAGCAGGAATTTAAAGCTTAGGAGCCAGACCATTTTAGGTTCAGCACCCTGGATAGCGCTTGCTTATTGGTGGCTACATCTAGCAAACCTTGGTGGCTACATCTAGCAAACCA
>NC_069503.1:505354860-505357360 GCF_027579735.1 Bombina bombina | reverse complement strand
ATAGTGTAGGTGTATTTGTAACTTAGGTTAGGATTTATTTTACAGGTAATTGGGTAATTATTTTAACTAGGTAGCTATATTATACCTAGTTAAAATAATTAACAATTTACCTGTAAAATAAATATAAACCCTAACATAACATAGCTACAATGTAATTATTAATTATATTGTAGCTATCTTAGGGTTTATTTTATAGGTAAGTATTTAGATTTAAATAGGAATATTTTAATTAATAATATTAATATTAGATTTATTTTAATAAGAGTTTAGTTAGGATGTTAGAGTTAGATAGGGTTATTATACTTAATATATATATATATAATATAATAACGATATTAACTATATTAACCCTAATATAATTAGGGTTAATATAGTTAATATATATAATATAATAACTATATTAACTATATTAACTATATTAACCCTAATATAATTAGGGTTAATATAGTTAATATAGCTGGCGGCGGTGTAGGGGGATTAGATTAGGGGTTAATACATTTATTATAGGTGGCCGCGGTGTAGGGGGATGTAGATTGTAGGCAAAAGAGCAGTTTACTTTGTGACAAAGCCCCGCCAAAAGCCCTTTTAAGGGCTGGCAAAAGAGCTGAATTCTTTGGGGCATGCCCCGCAAAAAGCCCTTTTAAGGGCTGGCAAAAGAGCTGTTACTTTGGGGCAATGCCATGCAAAAAGCCCTTTTCAGGGCTATTTGTAGGGTTAGACTTAGGTTTAGTGGTAGGGATAGTTTAGTATTTTAGGGGTTAAATAATTTAATATAGATGGCGGCGGGGTAGGGGGATTAGATTAGGGGTTAAATAATTTAATATAGATAGCGGCGGGGTAGGGGCTCACTTTAGGGGGTAGGTAAGATAGATGGCGGCGGTGTTAGGGGCTCACTTTAGGGGGTTATAGATTTAATATAGCTGGCGGCGGTTTAGGGGTTAATAACTTTATTAGGTTGCAGCGGGGTTTGGGAGCGGCGGTTTAGGGGTTAATACATATTTTATTGTTAGGATAGAGAGGGGGGATAGCGGATAGAGGGTTAGACGTGTCGGGCTATGTTAGGGAGGCGTGTTAGACAGTGCGGGTGATTTAGACTTTAGTCAGGTTTTGTAGGCCTCGGCAGTTTCTAACGTGCCGTAAGTCACTGGCGACGCCAGAAATTTGTACTTGCGCAGATTTCTGGACATCGCTGGTTTATTCGACTTACGGCACGTTAGCATCTGACGGCGCCGTCTATGGGATAGCTCGAGTTGCGAGCTGAAACTGCGGGCGACGCGGGTTCCCTCGCTTGCGCCGCAAACTACGCCGTTTATCGGATTGCGCACCTGGACTCTTTCTTTTTCTCTATGGTGGTGAGGATCTTTATCTTGTATCAGGTCATTCCATAGATTCACTGTAGAGAGTGATGATCCTCTTTATACACAGATATTAACACACCCGTTACCTAAATGAAAACATGACCGCTTGTTACTAATAAGCTAAAAAGCTTATATATATGTGTGTGTGTGTGTGTGTATATATATGTGTGTTTTGATGTCATATCATAAACACATATGCTCCGTGTTACATTATTATTTGTTTATTTGTAAAGGCTCACAATAAGTATACAATAGCATTATTCATTGCATAAATAAACAGATACATGAGAAATAAAATAAATTAAAGGGGCATGAAAGTCAGTTTTACATGTTCATAGCTCAGACAGAGCATACATTTTTAAGAGAATTTTCAATTATTTTTGCTACCAAATGTATTTTGTTCTTTTAGTATCCTTTGTTGAATATCATACATAGGTAGGCTCAGGAGCACCAATTTACTACTGGGAGCTAGCTGCTGATTGGTTGTTACAGACATATGCCTATTGTCATTGGCACACCAGATTTGTTCAGCTAGGTCCCAATAGTGTCTTCCTGCTTTGAAGATGACTTTACTATGTGTTTAACCTTTTGCAGGTGTTAAACACATAATTAAATCCAAGCAACAGTGCAATAAAATGCACTATTAACACTTTAGGGCGTTTTATTTTTGTACTTTTATGTTTGTTTAATAAAGAAGTAGAAGAGCTTGCGATTGACAGAAAAGGTTTGGATTTTGTGATAATTTGGATTTTGGAACATTTGTATCTGTAAAATGGAAGAGTTTAGAGAGGGTATGGAACCAAGTGTAATCGCATGTAATTTAGGCAATATTTATGTCATTTTTCATCTTATACATGTAAAAGGTAGTTTTATATCAGTTTTCATACTTTTGTATACATAGTACCTTTTAGTAAGTAAAGTACTGTAATCAGAAAGGTAATTTGTTGTATTAAATTGACTATTTGCATTTTAGAACACAAAAAAAGAAAAAGACACAGGCAGAGAAGATTGTTACAGCCAGTGGAAAATATTAATTTTTTAAATTCTATTTATTAAAAAAAAAAAATTGAATTAGAAAGTTTGGATCTCGGAATTCCGACTTTGGGAATTTGTACCTGTATTACATAGTGCTAAATTATTAA
>NC_069503.1:505229860-505349860 GCF_027579735.1 Bombina bombina | reverse complement strand
TCGTTCAAAATGGAAACTATTCGAACGATTTTACCTTCAATCCAGGAGGGTCAATTTATGACTACCGTGGATCTAAAGGATGCATATCTACATATTCCTATCCACAAAGATCATCATCAGTTCCTAAGGTTCACCTTTCTGGACAAACATTACCAGTTTGTGGCTCTCCTATTCGGGCTAGCCACTGCTCCAAGGATTTTCACAAAGGTGCTCGGGTCCCTTCTAGCAGTTCTAAGACCAAGGGGCATTGCAGTGGCACCTTACTTGGATGACATTCTGATACAAGCAACGTCTCTTTCAAAGGCAAAGGCTCACACAGACATCGTTCTGGCCTTTCTCAGATCTCACGGGTGGAAGGTGAACATAGAAAAGAGTTCCCTGTCTCCGTCGACAAGAGTTCCTTTCTTGGGGACAATAATAGATTCTTTAGAAGTGAGGATTTTCCTGACAGATGTCAGAAAGTCAAAACTTCTAAACTCTTGTCAAGTTCTTCACTCTGTTCCACGACCTTCCATAGCTCAGTGCATGGAAGTAGTAGGGTTGATGGTTGCAGCAATGGACATAGTTCCTTTTGCGCAAATTAATCTAAGACCATTACAACTGTGCATGCTGAAACAGTGGAATGGGGACTATACAGACTTGTCTCCAGTGATTCAAGTAGATCAGAAGACCAGAGACTCACTCCGTTGGTGGCTAACCCAGGATCACTTGTCCCAGGGAATGAGCTTCCGCAGACCAGAGTGGGTCATCGTCACGACCGACGCCAGTCTAGTGGGCTGGGGCGCGGTCTGGGACTCCCTGAAAGCTCAGGGTCTATGGTCTCGTGAATAGTCTCTTCTCCCGATAAACATTCTGGAACTGAGAGCGATATTCAATACTCTCAGGGCTTGGCCTCAACTAGCAAAGGCCAGATTCATAAGATTCCAATTAGACAACATGATGACTGTTGCTTACATCAACCATCAGGGGGAACAAGGAGTTCCCTGGCGATGAGAGAAGTGACCAAAATCATAAAATGGGCGGAGGATCACTCCTGCCACCTATCTGCGATCCACATCCCAGGAGTGGAAAACTGGGAGGCGGATTATCTGAGTCGTCAGACATTCCATCCGGGGGAGTGGGAACTCCACTCGGAGATATTTGCCCAGTTGACTCAATTATGGGGCATTCCAGACATGGATCTGATGGCGTCTCGTCAGAACTTCAAGGTTCCTTGCTACGGGTCCAGATCCAGGGATCCCAAGGCGACTCTAGTGGATGCATTAGTAGCGCCTTGGGCCTTCAACCTAGCTTATGTGTTTCCACCGTTTCCTCTCATTCCCAGGCTGGTAGCCAGGATCAAACAGGAGAGGGCCTCGGTGATCTTGATAGCTCCTGCGTGGCCACGCAGGACTTGGTATGCAGACCTGGTGAATATGTCATCGGCTCCACCATGGAAGCTACCTTTGAGACAGGATCTTCTAGTACAGGGTCCATTCGAACATCCAAATATAGTTTCCCGCCAGCTGACGGCTTGAAAATTGAACGCTTGATTTTATCTAAGCGTGGGTTTTCGGATTCTGTAATAGATACTCTGGTACAAGCCAGAAAACCTGTAACTAGAAAAATTTACCATAAAATATGGAAAAGATATATCTGTTGGTGTAAATCCAAGGCATTCTCATGGAGTAAGATCAAAATTCCTAGGATCCTTTCTTTTCTTCAAGAAGGTTTGGATAAGGGATTATCAGCGGGTTCTCTAAAGGGGCAGATTTCTGCTTTATCTGTCTTGTTACACAAACGACTGGCAGCTGTGCCAGATGTTCAAGCTTTTGTTCAGGCTTTGGTCAGGATCAAGCCTGTTTACAGACCTTTGACTCCTCCCTGGAGTCTGAATTTAGTTCTTTCAGTTCTTCAAGGGGTTCCGTTTGAACCTCTACATTCCATAAATATCAAGATGTTATCTTGGAAAGTTCTGTTTTGGTTGCTATTTCTTCTGCTAGAAGAGTTTCTGAGTTATCTGCTCTGCAGTGTAATCCGCCCTATCTGGTGTTCCATTCAGATAAGGTTGTGTTGCGTACTAAACCTGGTTTCCTTCCAAACGTTGTTTCCAACAAGAATATTAACCAGGAAATAGTTGTGCCTTCTTTGTGTCCGAATCCAGTTTCAAAGAAGGAACGTTTGTTACACAATTTAGATGTAGTTCGTGCTTTAAAGTTCTATTTAGAAGCAACAAAGGTTTTCAGACAAACGTCTTCTCTGTCGTTTATTCTGGCAAGAGGAGAGGTCAAAAAGCTACTGCTACCTCTCTTTCCTTTTGGCTGAAAAGCATCATCCGATTGGCTTATGAGACTGCCGGACCGCAGCCTCCCGAACGCATCACAGCTCACTCTACTAGGGCTGTGGCTTCCACATGGGCCTTCAAGAACGAGGCTTCTGTTGATCAGATATGTAAGGCAGCGACTTGGTCTTCCCTGCACACTTTTGCCAAATTCTACAAATTTGATACTTTTGCTTCTTCGGAGGCTATTTTTGGGAGAAAGGTTTTGCAAGCCGTGGTGCCTTCCGTTTAGGTAACCTGATTGGCTCCCTCCCTTCATCCGTGTCCTAAAGCTTTGGTATTGGTTCCCACAAGTTATGGATGACGCCGTGGACCGGACACACCAATGTTGGAGAAAACAGAATTTATGCTTACCTGATAAATTACTTTCTCCAACGGTGTGTCCGGTCCACGGCCCGCCCTGGTTTTTTAATCAGGTTTGATGAATTTCTTTCTTTAACTACAGTCACCACGGCACCCTATGGTTTCTCCTGTTTTTCTCCTGTCCGTCGGTCGAATGACTGGGGTGGGCGGAGCCTAGGAGGGACTATATGGACAGCTTTTGCTGTGCTCTTTGCCATTTCCTGTTGGGGAAGAGAATATTCCCACAAGTTATGGATGACGCCGTGGACCGGACACACCGTTGGAGAAAGTAATTTATCAGGTAAGCATAAATTCTGTTTTTTGCTTCAAAAATACTGTTTTGACACAGCGATCCTTTTAAACAGGATTATGACAGCAAACCAGAAATCACTCACTAGACAAGCCTGTTTCGTTCTTTTAGGAACTCATCAGTAGGAGATAGATTTCTGGTTGCTGCATTGGTAAAGCTATTTTCATGGTTAAACCAAAATTCATTAAAATTATGGGGGGAGATAAAAAACTAAAATTAAAATCCTCCATGTCTCAAAATTAAATCAATGTAAATATTTGCATAGGAAATTAGTACATCTAGGCAAGTATCCCTGCTTGCTTTTCCCCAGAAATTCTTAATATACAATGTTTCCAATGCACAAGAGAATTGTGAGTAAGATATGCAAATTAGATATGCAAATTCTCCGTTTTTTTGCTTCAAAAATACTGTTTTGACACAGCGATCCTTTTAAACAGGATTATGACAGCAAACCAGAAATCACTCACTAGACAAGCCTGTTTCGTTCTTTTTGGAACTCATCAGTAGGAGATAGATTTCTGGTTGCTGCATTGGTAAAGCTATTTTCATAGTTAAACCAAAATTCATTAAAATTATGGGGGGAGATAATAAACTGAAATTAAAATCCTCCATGTCTCAAAATTAAATCAATATAAATATTTGCATAGGAAATTAATAGTATGATTTCTGGTTTGCTGTCATAATCCTGTTTAAAAGGATCGCTGTGTCAAAACAGTATTTTTGAAGCAAAAAAAAACTGAGAATTTACATATCTAATTTGCATATCTTACCCACAATTCTCTTGTGCATTGGAATCATTGTATATTAAGAATTTCTGGGGAAAAGCAAGCGGGGATATTTGCCTATGTACTAATTTCCTATGCAAATATTTACATTGATTTAATTTTGAGACATGGAGGATTTTAATTTCAGTTTTTTCTCTCCCCCCATAATTTTAATGAATTTTGGTTTAACCATGAAAATAGCTTTACCAATGCAGCAACCAGAAATCTATCTCCTACTGATGAGTTCCAAAAAGAACGAAACAGGCTTGTCTAGTGAGTGATTTCTGGTTTGCTGTCATAATCCTGTTTAAAAGGATTGCTGTGTCAAAACAGTATTTTTGAAGCAAAAAAACTGAGAATTTGCATATCTAATTTGCATATCTTACCCACAATTCTCTTGTGCATTGGAAACATTGTATATTAAGAATTTCTGGGGAAAAGCAAGCGAGGATACTTGCCTAGATGTACTAATTTCCTATGCAAATATTTACATTGATTTAATTTTGAGACATGGAGGATTTTAATTTCAGTTTTTTATCTCCCCCCATAATTTTAATGAATTTATATATATATATATATATATATATATATATATATATATATATATATATATATATATATATATACATATACATATATATACAGGAAACCAACTAGCTTGCACTCTGTTTTTTTTGTTGTTTTTTTTACAAAGCAATATAAATATTTTATAGATATACAAATTATGTTTCCTTTACAAATAGAAGCATTGCTGTTTTGGGTTTCTTCATCAAGTCTGTAGTCTCATTTAAGGAAAATCCTTACATTTTGATTGATTCACACTCTTATCTTCAGTAACTTGCAGCCAGAAACGGTGAGAACAAAAAGCCATGGAACAGGTTCATTGTGTGCACCTGTATCAAAATAAATATTGTAATTCGGAAAAGTAGTATATTTAATACATTTGGAAGAAATATATTTATTTTATGGTTCAGGGGTAAGGACAATATCCTCATATGCTATTCTGCAGTGTCTCCATGGTAAATATATAGCTTAATATAATATTGACTTGTATGTGCAGATTTACTGTAGATTATATATTCTGTAAACTAGTAGTTATTAACCTTTTTTGAGGATTCTTACTTTATTTTTCAAATGTTTGTAACATCCCTAATGTGTTCTTTGTCTTGTCTATAAAATTCCTTTTATTCCAATAATGTAGCCCAATGACACAAACGTAACAATACAGGGAGTGCAGAATTATTAGGCAAGTTGTATTTTTGAGGATTAATTTTATTGTTGAACAACAACCATGTTCTCAATGAACCCAAAAAACTCATTAATATCAAAGCTGAATATTTTTGGAAGTAGTTTTTAGTTTGTTTTTAGTTTTAGCTATTTTAGGGGGATATCTGTGTGTGCAGGTGACTATTACTGTGCATAATTATTAGGCAACTTAACAAAAAACAAATATATACCCATTTCAATTATTTATTTTTACCAGTGAAACCAATATAACATCTCAACATTCACAAATATACATTTCTGACATTCAAAAACAAAACAAAAACAAATCAGTGACCAATATAGCCACCTTTTTTGCAAGGACGCTCAAAAGCCTGCCATCCATGGATTCTGTCAGTGTTTTGATCTGTTCACCATCAACATTGCGTGCCACAGCAACCACAGCCTCCCAGACACTGTTCAGAGAGGTGTATTGTTTTCCCTCCTTGTAAATCTCACATTTGATGATGGACCACAGGTTCTCAATGGGGTTCAGATCAGGTGAACAAGGAGGCCATGTCATTAGATTTTCTTCTTTTATACCCTTTCTTGCCAGCCACGCTGTGGAGTACTTGGACGCGTGTGATGGAGCATTGTCCTGCATGAAAATCATGTTTTTCTTGAAGGATGCAGACTTCTTCCTGTACCACTGATTGAAGAAGGTGTCTTCCAGAAACTGGCAGTAGGACTGGGAGTTGAGCTTGACTCCATCCTCAACCCGAAAAGGCCCCACAAGCTCATCTTTGATGATACCAGCCCAAACCAGTACTCCACCTCCACCTTGCTGGCGTCTGAGTCGGACTGGAGCTCTCTGCCCTTTACCAATCCAGCCATGGGGCCCATCCATCTGGCCCATCAAGACTCACTCTCATTTCATCAGTCCATAAAACCTTAGAAAAATCAGTCTTGAGATATTTCTTGGCCCAGTCTTGACGTTTCAGCTTGTGTGTCTTGTTCAGTGGTGGTCGTCTTTCAGCCTTTCTTACCTTGGCCATGTCTGAGTATTGCACACCTTGTGCTTTTGGGCACTCCAGTGATGTTGCAGCTCTGAAATATGGCCAAACTGGTGGCAAGTGGCATCTTGGCAGCTGCACGCTTGACTTTTCTCAGTTCATGGGCAGATATTTTGCGCCTTGGTTTTTCCACACGCTTCTTGCGACCCTGTTGACTATTTTGAATGAAACGCTTGATTGTTCGATGATCACGCTTCAGAAGCTTTGCAATTTTAAGAGTGCTGCATCCCTCTGCAAGATATCTCACTATTTTTGACTTTTCTGAGCCTGTCAAGTCCTTCTTTTGACCCATTTTGCCAAAGGAAAGGAAGTTGCCTAATAATTATGCACACCTGATATAGGGTGTTGATGTCATTAGACCACACCCCTTCTCATTACAGAGATGCACATCACCTAATATGCTTAATTGGTAGTAGGCTTTCGAGCCTATACAGCTTGGAGTAAGACAACATGCATAAAGAGGATGATGTGGTCAAAATACTCATTTGCCTAATAATTCTGCACTCCCTGTACATCATGGTGGTTATAGAAATAACTATTAAGAGGATGTGGGTAGAGCCACATGTGGCTTAATGGTGGAGTCATGGTGGATGGAAGTTGAGTCATTGCCAGAGCAAATCATGGGTGGAACTAAGCAGTCCAGAGGTAGGGTTAGGTTAGAAGAGACAGCAGTAGGGGGTCTCAAAAGATTGAGCACCTCAAAGGGGCAGACTAAAAATAAGGGGCTCAAAGGGGCAGACTAAAAATAAGTGTGCATGCACCTGGGTGGTGCATGCACACATATTTTTAGTCTGCCCCTTTGATTGGCTAATTGTGCATTCCAATTACTGAGTTAAACCATTCCATCCTTATTTGATTGGACAGAGCTATGTTTGTTTGAGAAGTTTTAAAAAGAAATTGTATTAAAGCAAAGCAATAGTTTTGTTTATTATTCTTTGAATTTATTTCGTGCACAGCATAAATTTTTCTTTTTAATTAAGCTACTGAAATGTGTAGTTATAAAAGCACAATGTCACTTTAAAGAGACAAAACTGCTTTATTTAATTAGAACACTTAATTTGTTGACACAGTCTCCCATGTATCTCCCAGAAAAGAATGCAAGAGAAATAGCCAATCAATAGCCTCAGAGGGTCTCATTACAGCAGCTTATTTGCTTGTGGGGAAAGAGGAGCGTGTCTATTATATTTGTGTACATGTTTAACCCTTTTAGCAATGTTTTGACACACAGGGCAGAGAGGAAATCATCAAAAAATGTAAAGTTTGTAACAAAACAAGAGTTTATATTTAATTACTATGTTCTTTAATGGAACACAAAAATAAAACATCTCTGTGTTAGAGCATTTTATTATTGCACTATTGCCTGCATATAACTGTTTATTTAACCCTTGCAAAAGAGTTAAACAAAATGTACTCCTGGGACCTAGAAGAACATATCAAGTGAGCCATTGACAAGAAGCAGCTAGCTCCCAGTACTGCATTGCTGCTCCTGAGCTTACCTGTGCATGTTTTTCAACAAAGGATACCAAAAGCAAAGAAAGTAAATAAGTAAATTTGACAATAGAAGTAAATTGAAAATTATCTTAAAGGGACACTCAAGACAAAATTAAACTTTCATGTTTCAGATAGATCATTTAATTTTAAAGAACTTTTCAATTTACTTCCATTAACAAAATGTGCACAGGCTTTTTATATTTACACCTTTTCACTCACCAACTCCTACTGAGCATGTGCAAGAATTCACAGTATATATGTATATGCATTTGTGATTGGCTGATGGCTGTCAAATGATACAGGGGGAGTCAAAATAAACATAACTTTGAAATTTGTCAGAAAAAAAATCTGCTACTCATTTGAAGTTCAGAGTAAGTGCTATCGCATTGTCTTTTTATCATGCATTTGGTAATTATGCAAATCTACTGTATTTACTGGTTCTTTAAAATTGCATATTGTACTTAAGCCATGGAAGCTTTTTACGTTCATATTTCTTTCACTAGGTAAATAAAAAAGAAAACCCCCATCTCGTTACTGAGTATAAATTTAATTGTCATAATAAACATTTCCTCTTTTCAGCTCTAACAAAATCAACACATCTGACAAACTGTGATGTTTTTGTACCGGAGATACTTTTATTAGGATTATCAGGATCCTGATTGCAGGGAACATGCATCTCAGTGACTCTGTATTTTGGATTCACTGATTTTCTTCCATTTCTCACCACGCACACCTGCAGAGTATAAGCTGCCTAATAGTTCTATTCTTAAAAAAAGACATCTATTTCCTGTAAAGAGAGCCTGACAGCTTAGAATGCTGAACTGCAATTTTGGATCAGCTAAGTGGCACCTACTGCAGCCATTAATCTTCTTCACTAGAAGGTCCATCAGTCAACCTGGCTACTCCATCCCAGTGAGCAATCTCACAGTGCTTTCTATCTGTCTGTCCTCATTATAGTGGTAGCTAGCTGTCCTCTCATATATGTTCTCAATTGTTTGTACTCCCACTTTTTTTTCTCCAGTATCATCCGCTTTGGTGGACTAACTTTGTTTCACATCATTTTTTAAAGTACTAGATTTTCCCATCAAAGGGATGTTAAACTCACTTTCCTTAATTACACCTAAAAGACTGTATTTTAAAATTCTCTTTATTTAAAAGAAAAAGATGCTGAAAAAAGATGTTAATTCTTCTGCTTGTGTGTCACGGTCAATCAATAAACCTGTGGGAGGTTTCCTTATCAGCCAGTGAGGTTCTATCCCACAGGTCAAGTTTACACTTCATGTTAATTTATTAAATTAAAAGTAAATTGTTTTAACTTAAATTGAAAGTAAAGTTTGCAGAATGAGTGCCCGGTTTTTAAAAATCCTATTAAAAACAGGGGCACTTTTATTCATCAAACTTTACATCTCACTGGTTTTGTTAAATTACTTATTTGAAAGCCAATCCAGCGCTTATCCAGCCCGTCGCAAGCCTCTTCATACGTCAGCAATGACGATTCCTGCATCCTCCAACCACGGCTTCCCCCCGGGGGAATCATTGCCTAAAGCACTGCCGTGATTGGAGGAAGGCCGGGATCGTAATTTCTGACGTAGGAAGAGGCTTGCGATGGGCGGGGGAAGCGCTGGAGCGGCTTTCATGAAAGAAAAGGTATTTTAACAAAACCAGTGAAATGTAAAATTTCATGAATGAAAGTGCCCCTGTTTTTAAAAGGATTATTAAAAACCGGGCACTGGTTCATAAAAATTTACATTCACTTTAAAGGGGGATGAGCATCAAAATTAAACTTTCATGGTTCTGATACAGCATAAAATTTTAATTATGCATTTAAATTTATTTTTACAATCAAATTGACTTTTGTTCTCTCTGTATACTTTGTTGAAAATTCCAACAGGAGCAGCAAAACACTACTGGGAGCTAGATAGTGATTGGTGGCTACGAAGATATGCCTCTTGTCATTGGCTCACTAGATCTGTTCATCTAGCTCCCAGTAGTGCATTGCTGCTATAGAGAGGACTATAGCAGAGGTTTAACACCTAGTTATATACAAGCTTTAGTGAAATAATTAAATGCATTTTGCTTCTGAACTCTTAGCACCATTGTGATGAGTGGTGCGTTTACTCTCTAAGGTAAAGTCAGTATTACACATATAAAGCACTATTTAAAATCATGTTAAAAACTATATTTGTATGCAAAAAAAAAAAAGATTTACATTAGCCTAACAGGAAATGCATATTTGTGCAATTCTTGTCCATGGGATAGTAGCTCACTAGCTGATCAGCAAATCCCTATTGCTTTATTGGTAGATAGTAACCCACTCCACAAGCATTAAAACAAAAATCTGTAGGAACACTGTAAAACATTTTAAATTGTCCTTTTTAGATGCACAAAGAAAAATGTGACTAACATTCATGCAGGAAATAATATGTACAACACTCCTCAGCTTCGCAGGTACTGTAAATACATTATTAGTATTGTCAGTACAGTAAATATAGGACTTTACTGACACATAAATATTGACCTTCAGCAAACAAGTGTTAATAAATACCCTGTCGGCTACAGAAGTCACACAGATGGCTACAGAACGCATGGGCTTTTTGATTTACATTGTGCATCATGTGGTAAAGACACAGATGTCAGTTCTGCTGTTGTGCCAGGCCTCAAATGGTTTTCATGGTGTGCTCCAATCCCAAGTACTCGGTTTGTAAACACGCTAAAGAAATATTGTATTCTATGTATTTATTGTAAAGGAGTTAGTAAACATTATTTTATATTGGTTTATTAATAAAGTTAACCTCCCTATTTGAACTGCTGACATAAAAAAAGCATATGTGTGTGTGTATATATATATATATATCTATATATATATATTTTTATATATATATATATATATATATATATATATATATATATATATATATATATATATATATATATATTATATAAAATAAATATTTTTTTTCTGTACTTACCCACTTTAGTTTTAATTTAAATAAACAATTTTCTGTTTTTCAAATGCTTTTATCTTTTGAATGCATTAATACTATGTGCCGAAGTTTGATATTCCAAATCAGATTGCCAGCCCCTCTTAATCCTGAATATTTCATTTAAAAATATACCTTGCAATTTTTCATGAGAATTGTTTTATATTATGTTAAAGCAAAACTTACTAGAGTTTATTTTGAAAGTACCTTAGTGCTGAACAAGAAATTTGAACTTATTTTATCTAAAATTACCTTAAAAAAAATAGATAAAATTAATAGGGGAAACAAAATGAGCAAATAATTGTTTTCATATTTGTCTGTTAGGTATTTATAAGTTTTTCAAATGCATTGTGATTGACCCCTTAAATTATTCAAATTCGTTAATCGTTTCACAAACAAATTTTTGTGCGTCTAGTGCTGAGTACTTGATCAAGGGGCAATGCAAAACATTAGTTTGTAACACTGTGTTTAAATGTAAATGACAGGGGTGGGGAACAAATACATTTGTAATGCTACAAGAATATAAAGCAATAATGTTTACAATACAATTCTATGTTGAATTTTTCAAATGCTTTTAACTTCTGTGCTGAAGTTTGATATTCTAACTCA
This sequence comes from Bombina bombina, assembly GCF_027579735.1. Taxonomy (NCBI): domain Eukaryota; kingdom Metazoa; phylum Chordata; class Amphibia; order Anura; family Bombinatoridae; genus Bombina; species Bombina bombina. The sequence goes on along the minus strand of NC_069503.1, from coordinate 505,338,767 downwards.
GATTGTTAACTCCTATAAATCTTATAAACCCTTTAAAGTGGTGGTGAAGTATGCTGAAATAAATTTTCTTAAAATATTCTTTGTGTTGAAATATTATAAAATGTTCATTTAAAAAAAAAAGGCATGAATATATGAAGTTGTTTTTAAAGTGAAGGTCAGTTTTGATGAATCGGTGCCCGGTTTTTAATAAACCTATTAAAAACAAGGGCACTTTAATTCATCAAAATTGTCATTTCACTCGTTTTTTTCAAATACTTACCTTTTAATCCTGACAGACGCTGCAGCACTTCCTCCGCCTGTTGAAAACACCCTCTTCGCGGGTCCAAAATGACGAATCTAGCTTCCTCCAAACACGGTGTTGCCTCAGGCCATGATTCCCCCGGGGGGGAAGCCGTGATTGGAGGAAGCCGTATTCGTCATTTCTGACGTATGAAGAGGCTTTGGACGGCCGCGGGAATCGCTGGAGCAGCTGTGAAGAAAACAAGTGAAATGTCAATTTTGATTAATTAAAGTGCCCTTGTTTTTAATAGGATTATTAAAAACCGGGCACCAATTCATCTAAAGTGACCTTTACTTTAAAACAACTTCATAGATTCAAAAAATTGATTGACAAAATAGGAAAATAAAAGAAGAAAAATATATGGTAAAAGAAAAAAAATATTTATAAAAATTTTAAGGTGGTTTGTTTATGCAACATGACAACAAACATTTGCAAACTTTCAATAATAATACAGTTTACCATCATTTTAAGGACCAGGAATTTCAGAGTAAAAAGTTGCCCAAAAGAGCAGAGAATTTTTAGCATTTTTGCTATCGCTTAGGTTTTTTTTTTTTTATTTACCTATCAAAACTATATATTTTATTTTTAGTAGACAACCCAAGGTATTGATCTAGGCCAATTTTTGTATATTTCATGCGCACCACACTTCTGAAATTCCTGGCCTTGAAGGGGTTAATTAGGTAGCTTGTAAGGTTCGTTTTAGCTGTAGTGTAAAGATAACCCCTTCCACCTGACACTTCCCACCCCCTGATCCCTCCCAAACAGCTCTCTTCCCTCCATTATCCCCTACTGGTCACCACCATCTTAGGTAGTGGCAGACAGTCTGCATATGCAGTTTAGGGATTTTTTTTTTTCTTTTTAAATATATATTTTTTACTTTCTGTAGTTTAGTGTGAACCCCCCCCCCCCCACACACACACACACACAGCTTTCTAACCCTCTGTTGTCACGGTGAGCCCCACTCCCTCACCACTCTCCCATAGTGCAGTGTCTCATCCCTCCTCCTCCCTTCAATTTTTTTTTCTGTAGTGTAGGACCACTCTCTCCCCCTCCCATCCTCCTGGGCCACCCTCCCACACCAACTGACGACCACAGCGGGGATAGTTAAAGACAGTGACACAGACCTTGACACAGTCTAACGATCTGACAGTCTAACTTTATATGGTACCGGCATCACAACCAGCTCTCCCTTACCATATGAAGAGAGATGCTTTCTGTCTTTGTCAGAGCCGAGGCAGAAGTTAGGACGTAGCTACTATGTAAACAGGGTACTCTAGACAAAGTACCCTGCAACGTAGTAGCTACGTCCTATAGGCTTAAGAGCTGTAGTTGTTCAATTAGTAAAACATGTAAAAATATACCTTTACAATTTTTATTTTGACTTTTCTTATATGGGGTTAAAAAAACAGCTTGAGATTTTATATAAAATGTTTAGTAATGCATAATGAAACAACTTTACAATATGCTTTCATTATTTATGTTGCCCCTTTTCATGTATTTTAGCTCTGAAAATAGAACAAGTTCTACTTCTTATAACTTGAAATGCCCCTACTGACTTGTCAAGGCTAACTCTGCTACATGTCTCTCACTAATTGGCTTTATCAGATGACAACTACAAAACCATGCATTTTTACTAACATTATGACAGTGGCTAACCTTGTTGTCTGTGTACTGTGTACTGAGTTTAGCTATTGAAAATAATTTCAGCAAAAAGGAAGTTAATTTGTTTTAAAAATGTTAAGACCTGGCTGTTATGTTACTCTATAGCAACACAACAGAAATGTCTTGTAATTACAGGGATTTACTGTCTCTTAAAGCAAAGTATATATAATTTTATTGAGTTTTTTAGCGTAGATGTTGTGGTTTTTAATATTTGTACCACTGCATTCCACAACATTGAGTACATGATCAAGAGGATAGTGAATAGATTACAGGTATACACCATTTTATAATCAGGGCGTCAGAATTGAAAATAAAAAGTTATTACAGGAGTAGGACTTTTCTGCTCTAAAGTGATAGAAACCTCATGGTTATTAATTTAAATTATTTGATTCCATGAAGTAGTATTGGAGATAATCATGGGAGGGGAATTGCCAGAAGTAACTGGAAGGGCAAGTGCTTTTTTGCATTCAGGTTGGCCTTCCTGGATCATGAAAAGGAACCGTTCCAGCAGGGAGACTTCAGCAATTTTCAGCACCACTCTGATGGACAGGGGCTGTAGTACATACCAATGTAAACAGAATATTCAGTGATATTTGCTCAGACAAAGTGAAATTAGACCTCTTATTTCCCGAGGAGTCTGTTTTATTAAACTGAAGGGTTATAAATCGTGCTTTTTATCTCACTCAATATGTCATAAAATAATTTTTAAAAATTCTTATTAAGACACTGTTCAGTTAACAGCCAGAAAACCTATACAAGTATGTGATCAATTAGCAGCCTGCTTGGAAATACCATTGACCCTGATTGGTCAACAGCTCCTCACTGACTAAAACAGAGCCAATGAAATGTTCCAACCAATCAGAGGAATGCCTACCTTGTTTAATAACCTCTGCAACTCTAACCCGCACCATAAAACCTCTTGTATCATTTCAGGTGCTCTTTGAAAATCCACCTATTTAGAGAGGTTTACCATCTCTCCTAACCAAAATAAATTTTAAACTGCCTTGACTTGCAACTGCTACAACAGCAATCCAAGTTACAAGCAGCTCCAATTTTTTTCCATATTTACTATCGAACGAGCGCACACTCATGCAATGCCGCCACCCTTCCCTCGCACAAACTAATTGCGTGAGAGTAGGGCTTGTCAATCACCCCGGTGGAATGAGTCCAGGGTGATTTTTATCTGTCAATTGGCGAGAGGGTTTACGATGCAGAGTTTTAAACCGCTGCTTTATAAATATCAGTTGCAGGCTCAAATAAGCGAGCCTGCAACCGATCAGTATGTTCAGAACCTGATAAATTACTTATGGATGTTTCTTGAGAACTTGTTTCACTTAAAGGACCAGTCAACACAATAGATTTGCATAATTAACAAATGCAAGATAACAAGATAATGCAATAGCACTTAGTCCGAACTTCAAATGAGTAGTAGATTTTTTTCTGACAATTTTAAGTTATGTTTATTTCCACTCCCCCTGTACCATGTGACAGCCATCAGTCAATCACAAATACATACACGTACCATGTGACAGCCATCAGCCCATCACAAAGGCATACACTTTTATTCTGTGAATTCTTGCGCATGCTCAGAAAAAAGACTGCACATTTTGTTAATGAAAGTAAATTGGAAAGTTGTTTAAAATTGCATACTCTATCTAAATAATGAAAGTTTAATTTTGACTTGAGTGTCCCTTTAATTAAGGGCCACAAAGTGTAATTGTCTCTCTGGATTTAAAGTGAAAAGTCATTAAACATTTAAAACTACTATAGATGAGCTGTACATCTTTAATTGGGAAAGTTATGACTTCAGGAAGCTTTGAACATTGTTTAAATTATTTGTGTCTCTTTTAATAGTCGACTATCAATATACAGGCCCAATACGTTGTTTCTTGTTTTAAAGTTAAAATAAAAATTAGATAAAGCCATATCAACCCACTTGTTTTTTTATGTGTCAATAAATAATATAGGTCCTTGCTTAAAAAAGTGAAATGACCATTATGCAGTATGTAGGGAGGATTGAAATTAAATGTTTACATGAGTTGTTCCTTCTCCACAAAGCTAATAATATCTTTATTAGCAGAAATTAAGGTTGTAAATGTCTTGTAATTGAAAGGTGTTTACCCCATAGGTACCAAATTACAAATGATCTAAATACAAAACACACCTTTCCTTTTGATAGTAAATGTTGTGGTGTTTTGCAGTCTATAGACACACCCCATGGAAAGCTTCTTAAAGGACCAGTAAACACATTAGATTTGCATAATCAACAAATACAAGACAATACAATAGCATTTACTCTGAATTTCAAATGATTAGTAGATTTTTTATCTAACAAATTTCAGTTATGTATATTTCCACTCCCCCTGTACCATGTGATAGCAATCAGCCAATCACAAATGCATCTATGTATAGTCTGTGAGTTCTTGCACATGCTCAGTAGGAGCTGGTGACTCAAAAAGTGTAAATATAAAAGACTGTGCACATTTTTTTTAATAGAAGTTAATTGGAAAGTTGTTTAAAATTACATGCTGTATCTGTATCATGAACATTTAATTTGACCTGTGTGTCCCTTTAAGTGTTGTTTTTACTTGATCTCCTCTACTGTGACCAATCAGGAATATACATAGGTTTATGCATATATCATGAATTCACTGTGCAACCAAGGTTCTAAATTCCATGGAATGCACTCAATTCTCTCTGGGGGCCGTGACCAAAATATCATTTTCAAATGTATATTACAGGATAATCAGGCAAAAAAAAGAAAACTCATTAAATTCAATACATTTTCGTTTGATTGTACCTTTAAGGAGATCAATTAAAGAACATTATTTTAAACACCTTTTTGTGTAAAATTGTGTCCTCTTGCTTTTTAAAATCCTGCAAATTGCCCATACCAGCTATTTGATTTGCTGGTTACAGAAGTTGCACTTTGGCCTCTCTAGGGAGCATAGGACAAACACAGTTTTTACAACAAAGCAAGAGGTGTTTGATGTCCTTTTAGTGGCTAAGGTACATAACGTTCATATTAACCAATTCAATTTAATTGGTGTACTCACCTCTTCCAGTGGCGCTGATCGGGTCCCATATAAGAGACCGAAGTCTAAATACCCAATAAAACACAACACTATCGAGGAATAATGGAGTGCCAGCAAGTATATCAACTGTCTATCACAGAGTCAAAAAAGCGTGCCGAAGTGGGGAACTAATAAAAAGTAAAAAACTTTATTGTGGCATTATTAAAAACAAGACACCAAGATCTAGTATTATGCCATTTGTAATCTAGATGACACAAAACTAGATCTTGGTGTCTTGTTTTTAATAATGCCACAATAAAGTTTTTTACTTTTTATTCCTCAACGCTATTGCGTTTTAGTGGCTATGGTACTTAGATGTCAACAACCCTCAAGGATGAATGTTAGATGACCCCGAGTTATAGATTGCTTCTGGGATACATAAAGAAATCTATTTGCTTAAGAATCATAACTCTTTTCCCACTCCAGTCAACCTTATTTAATGCAGCCTAAGTGTTTACTTAAAGCGCATCAATAACAAGTGATGCTTACTTAAGGGTTTTCTTAAGATGCCAATAATAGAGTCACTTAAAAGAACCAGCAGAATAGACAGACAAAGTGGGGCTAATTATACAGGGTTAAGTGAAGAGTAAATATAGCATTTTGTTTATTATCTGTAATTTCAACATAAGAACGCAGCACTCTTTCAATAATCGTCTGCTGTTCTGAGAATTGCTGTAACATGTCTGGACTAATAAGCCCTAGGATGACTAGCTAAGATATGAACTTTTGCCTTGAACCTTATAAAGGTCACAAGGCATTTAATGGTTTGAAAAATGATTAGCTGCTGTCCTGACTTTCTAGAGAACTACTGTATCACCTTTCATAGTCAGCAGAGCAAAAAATCACCCCTTGTCATTAAGCTACATATAACAAACAATAATTAAAATATGAAAAAGCACAAAAACAAATTTAAAGGGACACGTATTTCCTTAAACAGTCAGCTTTCTTTCTTTCAAAGGATTATTGTATTTACTGCACCAGAAAACTCCAATGTTAATAATTTTACTCTAAAGTGACAGTGCAACCATTACATATGGCTGCCCAACTACTGAAACATTTTTATTTTTTGGTCTCAACTTGGTCATAGAGTGGTATGGCCAATAAGAATTGAACCGTATGCCCTGTTAATTATATATTGTGTGTGCAAGCGCAAAATTAGCAGAGCTGGGAAGTTACTGATCAGTATCAATTGCCCATGTACAATAATTGCTTCCTCTCTGGGCTGGCGTATAATACTGTAGTGTAGGTGGAATAGCGTATGAATCGCTATACTGCTCTATTACTGGTTTATGAATTGGTTTCAGAGCTACTTTGGAGTAAAATGATTTATTAAAAACATCAGTGCTTTCAGGTGCGGTACCGCTCAAGAAGAATTTTGGGGGGTTAGTAAATAATAGCCTTTGAAAGAAATTACTTTGGCCTAGATTTGGAGTTTAGAGGCTCCTAACGCTGGTTTTAGGCTACCTCCGGTATTTGGAGTCACTCAAAATAGGGTCTAACGCTCACTTTTCAGCCGCGACTTTTCCATACCGCAGATCCCCTTACGTCAATTGCGTATCCTATCTTTTCAATGGGATCTTTCTAACTCCGGTATTTAGAGTCGTGTCTGAAGTGAGCGTTAGACATCTAACGACAAAACTCAAGCCGCAGGAAAAAAGTCAGTAGTTAAGAGCTTTCTGGGCTAACGCCGGTTTATAAAGCTCTTAACTACTGTAATCTAAAGTACACTAACACCCATAAACTACCTATGTACCCCTAAACCAAGGTCCCCCCACATCGCCGACACTCTATTAAATTTTTCTGCCGACCGCCACCTACGTTATACTTATGTACCCCTAATCTGCTGCCCCTAACACCGCCGACCCCTATATTATATTTATTAACCCCTAATCTGCCCCCCACAACGTCGCCGCCAGCTACCTACACTTATTAACCCCTAATCTGCCGTCCGCACGCCGCCGCCAGCTACATTATCCCTATGTACCCCTAATCTGCTGCCCCTAACACCGCCGACCCCTATATTATATTTATTAACCCCTAATCTGCCCCCCTCAATGTCGCCTCCACCTGCCTACACTTATTAACCCCTAATCTACCGAGCGGACCGCACCACTACTATAATAAAGTTATTAACCCCTAATCCGCCTAACTAACCCTATAATAAATAGTATTAACCCCTAATCTGCCCTCCCTAACATCGCCGACACCTAACTTCAAACACTAACCGCCAATATGCCGACTGGAGCTCACCGCTCCAGTCGGTGGGTTGTAATGTTGGGGGGGGGGGGTATTGTATGTTTTTTTTACAGGCAAAAGAGCTGAACTTCTTGGGGCATGCCCCGCAAAGGGCCCTGTTCAGGGCTGGTAAGGTAAAAGAGCTTTGAACTTTAATAATTTAGAATAGGGTAGGGCATTTTTTATTTTGGGGGTCTTTGTTATTTTATTAGGGGGCTTTAGAGTAGGTGTAATTAGTTTAAAATTGTTGTAATATTTTTCTTATGTTTGTAAATATTTTTTTATTTTTTGTAACTTAGTTCTTTTTTATTTTTTGTACTTTAGTTAGTTTATTTCATTGTAGTTATTTGTAGGAATTGTATTTAATTTATTTATTGATAGTGTAGTGTTAGGTTTAATTGTAGGTAATTGTAGGTATTTTATTTAATTAATTTAATGATAGTATAGTGTTAGGTTTAATTGTAACTTAGGTTAGTATTTATTTTACAGGTAATTTTGTAATTATTTTAACTAGGTAACTATTAAAGTTGCCTGTAAAATAAATATTAATCCTAAAATAGCTATAATATAATTATAATTTATATTGTAGCTATATTAGGATTTATTTTACAGGTAAGTATTTAGCTTTAAATAGGAATAATTTATTTAATAAGAGTTAAATTATTTCGTTAGAATAAAATTATATTTAACTTAGGGGGGTGTTAGTGTTAGGGTTAGACTTAGCTTTAGGGGTTAATACATTTATTAGAATAGCGGTGAGCTCCAGTCGGCAGATTAGGGGTTAATAATTGAAGTTAGGTGTCGGCGATGTTAGGGAGGGCAGATTAGGGGTTAATACTATTTATTATAGGGTTAGTGAGGCGGATTAGGGGTTAATAACTTTATTATAGTAGCGGTGCGGTCCGCTCGACAGATTAGGGGTTAATAAGTGTAGGCAGGTGGAGGCGACGTTGAGGGGGGCAGATTAGGGGTTAATAAATATAATATAGGGGTCGGCGGTGTTAGGGGCAGCAGATTAGGGGTACATAAGGATAACGTAGGTGGCGGCGCTTTGCGGTCGGCTGATTAGGGCTTAATAAGTGTAGGTAGCTGGCGGCGACGTGGGGGGCAGATTAGGGGTTAATAAATATAATATAGGGGTCGGCGGTGTTAGGGGCAGCAGATTAGGGGTACATAAGGATAATGTAAGTAGCGGCGGTTTACGGAGCGGCAGATTAGGGGTTAAAAATAAAATGCAGGTGTCAGCGATAGCGGGGGCGGCAGATTAGGGGTTAATAAGTGTAAGGTTAGGGGTTTTTAGACTCGGGGTACATGTTAGGGTGTTAGGTGCAGACTTAGGAGGTGTTTCCGCATAGCAAACAATGGGGCTGCGTTAAGAGCTGAACGCGGCTTTTTTGCAGGTGTTAGGTTTTTTTTTCAGCTCAAACAGCCCCATTGTTTTCTATGGGGGAATCGTGCACAAGCACGTTTTTGAGGCTGGCCGCTTGCGTAAGCAACTCTGGTATCGAGAGTTGAAGCTGCTTTAAAAAGCTCTACGCTCCTTTTTTGGAGCCTAACGCTGCCTTTATGTGGACTCTCAATACCAGAGTTATTTTTATGGTGCGGCCAGAAAAAAGCCGGCGTTAGCTACGCGGGTCCTTACCGACAAAACTCTAAATCTAGCCGTTTGACTTTTCCTTTTATATCTAAAAATATATTTTCTTTTCCAGAATTTATTAGTTTTATGAAAAATGGATGTTGAAAAAGCCATCTTTTTTTCTTTAGGAGTTGTCTCTGTCAGCCATTGAACAGCATTTTTTTCCATGGTAAATGGTTAAAGGGACAGTAATGCCAGAATAAACTTTCTTAATTCAGCTAGAAAATGCAATTTTTAACAACTTTCCAATTTGCTTCTATTATCTAATTTGCTAGGTAGCCACAGGAGTAATAGTGTAGCTGCTGATTTGTGGCTGCACATATATAGCTTTTGTCATTGGTTCATCTGATGTGTTCAACTAGCTCCCAGAAATGCATTGCTTCTTCAACAAAGGACACAAAAAGAATGAACGAAATTTGATAATAAAAGTTCCTAACACCTGAGACCTCATAGCTTTGAGCCTTTATATTTTTTTTGTGCAATATTTTTTAAAATCATATTTATTAGATGGTGTTATTTTGAATGTAACTTTACTTTGGAATGTATTTTTGATGTGTTTTGTGATACTTTTTTGTTTCGCAAAACAATTAACCAGAGCTCTGAGAAAGCACTATCCTGACCAGCGTCAACTTCAATTACGCTCAAGCGATCAAGTTTACTTTCAACTTGTAATATGAGCGAAAAAACTGACGCGCGCAAACATCCGAAATAAACCGCTTTTTGCTCACGCATGACTGTTAGAGCTATACTCATAATCTGGCTCTATGTGTTTAATCTCCACAAAAGGGTTAAGCATATAGCTAAAACCCTGCAAATTACTGCTCCTGAAGCAGGATAAGACTCATTAGCCAATTAGGAGCAACATATGCATGTAGCTGCCAATCACCAGTCTTGTCTTGCTCAGGAGGGGAAATGTGTTGCAGCTCCTTAGGTGGACATTAAAGATTTTTCTTTGCATAAATGTTTTTTTATATTATTTTTTAGATCAGTATCTCTACATATTCCTCTTTATTAGTGTATATAACATGCAGTTATATGAAAATGTGTTGTATACTATCCCTTTAACTACATGTTTAATCCCTTTGTAGAAGTTAATCACAAGTTTTGAAGGCACACTATTGCTAAAATAATATGCTGTTATTAGAGCATATTATTATGCATTAGAATGTGCCTTTAAGCTCAGGTAACCATGGTCTGTATGCAGAATAAAGCACATGGTAAAATTCTATTTTGAGCCCTGATATGGTTTAAAAACAGCATGATTGTATTGTATAACCAATGGAATGCTCCATAACAATACTGTACACTGCAAACAATAGATGAGCATGCAAAGTACTGCTAGAAATAAACATATATTTAGAAGTCTTTTGAGCATTTCAATGAGAATTGTCATTTCTCCAAATCATTGCCTAGAGCGCATCAAAGGATCTGACAGTAACACCCTCCCCCTCAAATCTTGTGTTTCGTTTGTTGCAGCAGAAAATGCAAAACGCTACCTTTTGCATTTGTTGTTACAAACGAGCATCCTTTTTCTCTTTTCTTTTTCCCCCCCCCCTTTTTTTTTGTTCTATTTTTCTGTAGGAATCTGTGTAGGCAGTGTTCCCATTATATAGGCACAATTAGTCTCCTACGTCAAATTGGTGCTATCTCTCCCTTCTCCCACTCCTAACCTTCCTATGCCTTCATATTATGTATTGTGACGTGAAGAGAGACCGTAAGAATGAGGCAATTCTTATCAGCTGTCCAATTATTCAGAGCATACAATTCACACCACCTGCAATACCCTGTATTATTAATTCTACCTATCAGCAACACTACCTGTCTCACACTTTTTTTTTCTCTGATAATGAATGGACTTTTTTTTTTTTTTTTAAGAAGACTGGAGTAACATTGCATTAATTTAAAGCTGTCTTGGTTTAGTATTTCAGTAAGTTTTTTTCCACTTCTTTGGACAGTATTGCTGTATTTACTGTGACAACATTTCTCAGTTCAGAGAAATTGTATACAGTCAGGGATGTCCAACTGGCAGCCCATGGGCCACTTGCAGCCTTCTGCACTTGTTTTTGTGGTACCCAGGAAAAGCAAAACTAAAAATGTGTGATTTCCTTCTTAATATGAGGAGAGTCCACTGCTTCATTCCTTACTTGTGGGAATACAGAACCTGGCCACCAGGAGGAGTCAGACACCCCAGCCAAAGGCTTAAATACCTCCCCCACTTTCATCATATCCCAGTCATTCTTTGCCTTTTGTCACAGGAGGTTGGCAGAGAAGTGTCAGAAGATATGGAGTAGTTCCTTATAAGTGATACTGATTGCTTCATAGTGGCCGCAAAGTATGTGGTTCGCAGATCTAGTGGGGATGTCTCCTCCATGGAAGTTACCTTGTCGCAGGGATCTCCTGGAACAAGGTCCTTTTGTTCATCAAAATCTAGATTCTCTGAGGCTGACTGCGTCGAGATTAAACGCTTAGTCCTAGCCAAGAGAGGTTTTTTGATATTGATACTCTCATGCAAGCTCGTAAGTCGTTTACTCATCAAATCTATCATAAGGTGTGGAGGACCTACTTATTCTGGTGTGAAGAGTGTGGATTCCCCTGGCATAAGGTCAGGGTTTCCAGGATTCTTTCCTTTCTTAAGGATGGGATATAGAAGGGCCTTTCTGCTAGCTCTCTTAAGGGACAGATTTCGGTCCTATCTGTTTTACTGCACAAGAGGCTCGCTGAGCTTCCAGATGTTCAGTCTTTTGTTCAGACTCTGACTAGAATCAATCCTGTGTTTAGATCTAATGCCTTAGAGGTTAAATATTGTTCCTAAAGTTTTGCAGAAGGCTCCATTTGAGCCTTTGCATGTAGTTGACATTAAATTACTGTCTTGGAAGGTTCTTTTTCTACTGACTATTGCTTCGGCACACAGAGTCTCTGAAATAGCGGCCTTGCAATGTGAGCCTCCTTACCTAGTTTTTCATGCTGATAAGGCTGTTCTTCATACTGGGTTTGGTTTTCTTCCTAAGGTCATTTCAGATCGCAACATCAATCAGGAGATTGTGGTTCCTTCCTTGTGCCCTAATCCTTCTACTTGAAATGGACGGCTACTTCATAATTTGGATGTGGTTCAGGCCTTGAAGTTCCATCTTCAGGCTACAAAGGAGTTTAGACAGACTTCTTCTTTGTTTGTTGTCTATTCTTGGAAGCGTGGGGGGCAGAAGGCCTTGTCCACTTCCTTATCTTTTTGGTTGAGGAGCATTATTCGCTTAGCTTATGAGAGCGGGACATAAGCCTCCTCAGAGGATTAAGGCTTGTTCAACTAGAGCAGTGGCTTCCTTTTAGGCCTTCAAAAATGAGGCCTCTATGGATTAGATTTGTAGGGCGGTTTTGCTTCGGCTGAAGCAGCTTTTGGGAGAAAGGTTTTGCAGGCTGTGGTGCGCATTCTTTTTTGCCCTCCTGTTCATTCAGTGTCCTCTGGAGCTTGGGTATAGGTTTCCCACAAGTAAGGAATAAAGCCGTGGAGACTCCTCATATTAAGAAGGAAAACATAAATTATGCTTACCAGATAATTTCCTTTCCTTCTGTATGAGGAGAGTCCACGGCCCCCGTAGGTATTCTCCTAAATTTTGTGTTGTTCTGCTGGCACCATTTATACCCTGATATTTCTCCTACTGTTTGTTCCTTGTTCCCTTGGCAGAATGACTGGGATATGAGGGAAGTGGGGGAGGTATTTAAAGGAATACTAAACCCAATTTTTTTTCTTTCATGATTCAGATAGAGCATAACATTTTAAGCAACTTTCTATTACTCCCATTATCAATTTGTCTTTGTTCTTTTCTATCTTTATTTGAAAAATAAGGCATTTAAGCTAAGGAGCCAGACAATTTTTGGTTCAGACCTGGACAGCACTTGTTAATTGGTGGTGGCTAAATGTCAGCCAATCAGCAAGAACAACCCAGGTTGTGAACTAAAAATGGGCCGGCTTCTAAATTTACATTTTTACTTTTCAAATAAAGATAGCATGAGAATAAAGAAAAGTTGATAATAGGAGTAAATTAGAAAGTTGCTTAAAATTGCATGCTCCATCTGAATCATGAAAGAAAACATTTGGGTTCAGTGTCCCTTTAAGCCTTTTTCTGGGGTGTCTTTGCCTCCTCCTGGTGGCCAGGTTCTGTATTAGGAGTAAATTAGAAAGTTGCTTAAAATTACATGCTCTATCTGAATCATGAAAGTTTAATTTTGACTAGACTATCCATTTAATATTCTTTTTACCTCTGTGATTACCTTGTATCTAAGCCTCTGCAGACTGCCCCCTTATTTCAGTTCTTTTGACAGACTTGCATTTAAGCCAATCAGTGCTGACTCATAAATAAGTCCACGGGAGTGAGCATATTGTCTGTATAGCACACATGAAATAGCTATGTCTAGCTGTGAAAAACTTGTCAAAATGTACTGAGATAAGAGGTGGACTTCAAGGGCTTAGAAATTAAAATATGAGCCTACCTAGGTTAAGCTTTCAAGAAATAATACCAAGAGAACAAAGCAAATTTGATGATAAAAGTAAATTGGAAAGTTGTTTAAAATTGCATGCCCTGTCTGTATCATGAAAGTTTATTTTTGACTAGACTGTTTCTTTAAGGCTTCTAAAATGTTGATCCATAGCCCCCGCAACACACAGCCTCATAGAATCTCCTTTGAAATAACATGCTGATTGGACATTTTTCAATTAATTTGACTTCAAAATAAAGTAAAACAGTTCTACAATGCATTTTTTACAGCATTTTACTATTACTCAAATGGTCCTTGCCTTGCTAATTATGGGCCAGATTACAAATGGAGCGCAAATGTTTATGCAAAAGCGATAAGGGGTTTATCACAGAGGTTTGTGCTCATCAGGCTTACCGCTGGTATTACGAGTTAAAAGTAGACACGATCGCTTTAGCGCAATCATGATTTATGCTCAAATGATTAACGCAACTTCAGAGCTCTTGTTAACTGTTTCGCAAAACATAAAAGTTTAAAAAAACACGTCAAAAATACATTACAAAGTATAGTTACCCTCATAGTTACACTGTCTAATAAGAATTATTAAAAAGAAATATTGCACAAAAAAAGTTATAAGATCTCAGGTGTTAGGGAAAAAAATCAAATATATGTAGAAATATTTATTTAGGAATAAATAGAACATATTCTGTTTTTTTAAGAACATTGGATTGTGAAATATTCATATTTACTGCAAATGAGAATATGCAATCCGGTTTGCGCAGGAGACTTTTATGGGGGAATTACATGAACTTGCACGCAATATTCTAACTTCGGCTTTTTGGGCTTGTCGGGTTAGCGCAAGAACGAAAACAGTTTACTTTTAACTCGTAATATGAGTGCAACCCGACAAGCGCAAAAAGCTTACTTCTTGCGCAATTAGCGCTTGAGCTGAAGTGTTAATTTGTGCTTCACTCATAATCTGGCACTTTGTGTTTAACCCCTGTGAAAGGGTTAAATATGTAGTCAAGTACTGCGGCCAAGCAAGACGCATCATTTTGATTGGCAGCTACAGTATGTGTGTATGCAGCTTGTTAGTAGGACATTACTTATGTGTTTAGCTAATTAGAGCGTTTTATTTTTAATTACCATATCCCTTTAACAACAGTTCGTTCTGAATTTAATAATGTTTATTAGCTTCTTTTTATATTATAATAGTGGATAACGTAGTAACCTCTTAAATGAAGATGGAAGAAGGCACATTAATTGAGTCCTGCTTTCACTTCCTCTGATCCTTAACGCTGTAATAAAATACCTGCCACACAAATTTAATCTTTGTTTTAGTCATGTTTAAAGATTCAAAGAAACGCTGCCTTCTACAGAAATGTTCAGATCTACTGAAAGAGTGAAAGAATTGTACAGGCAAAATTACACATGATAAGACTATTTCATTATGTACAGATACTGTTTTAGAGTAATATTTCCAGAGGTTTAAATCATTTTTTTTTTCTTCCCCGTCCAGCTTCAGAATGCTTGGTATTCCAGTATTATCTATGATGCCAGGCATAGAAAGCAGCAAAGCACAGAATTACATAGTTAGCAAAGATGCTACTAACCTCCATTACATTAGAATTGCTTCCTATTATAATTACAGAAGCTCCTGTGACAGGTTTTCCTTGAGCAAACTTGGAAACACTAGGCAGAACTCACATATCCTGTTCAGATTACCTAAACTGCAACCAAGACTATACTGACTTCTCCCTTGCACTCTCCTGACTCCTCCTCCAAAAAGAGACTCCACCCCTTTAGTCTCCTATGTTTAAAATATTGAAACACATTGACAAGTAAATTGGTGCTCAGTGTTCTCAAAGGGACATTGCACACCCTTTTTTTTTGTCTCAGGCACCCTAAAGACTATACAAATCAAAATCTGTACCCTAAGCTTCCATAATGCTGCAAGTTGCCTAAACCAGCTACTTGATTTTCAGCAATTTTGATCTCTCTAAGAGGGGTGAGACAAAGCACAATTTTTTTGATAAAAAATAAGAAGTGTGTAATGTCCCTTTAATGCCAAAATTATTGCATGACGGTAGAGTCCAGCTTTAAAATAAACATTTATTTTGCATAAATTATTAATTCCAAGTATATGAAATTGACAACATAATTGTGAGCTGTTTTCCTTCCAATATTGCACCTGTTGATAAACACATTTATATAATTTTTCTCTTAAAATGAATGTTCCTGTCCTGACTAAAACAACATTTTCTTGCCAGACATTAAAGGGACATTCCGGTCAAAATTGAAATGCACATAGATGAATTACATCTTTGAATAGAAACATAGTTGCAATATACATGTATTAGCAAAAAATAATTCTAATAAAATTAATCACTGTTTTAGTCACGTGCATGTGAAGCATAGCTAGATATCCTCAGTGCACCAGTATTTTAAATATTACAGCTGTTCAGAGCACCAGTGGAGCTTATATCATGTCAGCAATTAACAAATTGAGTCATCACCTTAGGCTCTCCGAGCAAGTGTTGTTTTTAAAATGCTGGTGCACGATGCATACTTAAAAATGCTTTTAAAACAGCTATAGCTTTTATTAGAAGGATTTTTGCTAATACATGTATATTACATAAATGCTTCTATTCAAAACTGAAATGTATCCATGTGGATTCGAATTTTGGGTGGAATGTCCCTTTAACCCCTTGAGTGCTAACGATGGCTCTGAGCCGTTGCAGAGTTTCCCACTCTGGTGCTAACGACGGCTCAGAGCTGTCGCTAGCACTCTCCCACCTTGAGGGAGATCTGGGGGCTCCCACCCGCTCCTACCCCGGCGATCAAGCCTGTATAGTGACAGGTATTTCCAGGGCTTCACGTTTTCCGTGGTGACGTCACGAGCAATGATGTGATGATGTCACTGTGCAACTTTATTAACAAAATGACAATATTAAGTATAGGAAAAGGGGGCATGCTGCTTAGAAGCCTGTATCTCAGGCATCTAAGCAGCTACAGACCCCCTAGACCCACCGTTTGAAAGGTAATCGCCTTTCCAACAGTGTAAGTCTTGGGGATCTGGGAAAAAAAATTAAAAACTTAAAAAAATATTTTAAAAAAATAAAATAAAATAAAAAGCCTTAAAACAGCTTATCACCCAGGTGGGAAAGTACTTAGCACTCAAAGGGTTAAGGAGTGCCTCTTTCAACCTATGGAACCCTTGGGAGCATTTTGTAGGCAGTACACAACTGCTATATTGGTTCAAATATAAACAGGTTTTACACTTTTCAGTCCAGAACTAATTCCTCCATGTTTACGCTACACTCTTTTATATGCATAATAGAACACAAAGTCACTTTAAAAATTCAAAAGAATAACCAACTAGGCTTAATGCTGTGTTTAAACGTCAAAGCATTTTAAAAAGATGTTTGAATATATCATAAAATATACTTTATATTTAACATTGAACAGCTGGAGAACATATTCTACAAACCTAAATATGCCATAAAATCTCATTAATATTTAGCACGTGTCTCATGCCATCTGTCTTGAATAGCCGTCCTTTTTTATGCCAGCAACATCCATTTTGTAATACTTTTACTGTATTGCAGAAAACACACAAAACTTAGAAATCAATCATGTTAGAAAATGCGTTCAAGCAACAAATGTAGCGCCTAGCACCTAATGCTTACACAGCGATCTTAAAAGGACAAAGCGGATGTATATTTTGAGACACTATTAAATTACTTTTTTATTTTTATTACTCTGTACTGTACTTTGTATAATTTGAATCATGGAATAGCTAATCCTTAATGTCACCTGAATATGTAGATAATCATCTCTCCTCCTTGAAATGTTTTATTCATAGTTATTAAAACAAACTTGGCCCTTAGAGATTATCTTAATCTATACAGTGCTAGAAGGTTTTACAATGCAAAGCGCTGCAGGATTTAAAGGTCCCATGGAGTTTTTAAATCGTATCAAAGCAAGGTTTTAGTGTTCTTCTAGCTGTGGCTTGCAAACAGCAGCGTTTACTGCACAATCATTTCCCTGATGAGGTTATCACCTGTAGCTGATGATTCAGCTAATTGCTTACTAATTACTTAGTAAGGCATTCAAGATAGATACCTTGAAAGTCTCCTGCCAGCCCTAAAGTGGCGTTAGTCATTTTACATATATACATAATCTATATCAGCAATTTAACATTCAAATATTTACATTCAAAATATGTTTCGAAAACATTTACATTTCTAACTTTACCATTTTATTTTTTTTTTGTTACCAGATTTTATATTACACCTTAAATATGTTTATCTGATCAACAGTTAGCTACATATTTAACCCTTTAACGCCGTTAGGACGTTGTATTTCGTCCGAATTTTGCTGGGATTTAGCGCCGAAGGACAAAATACAACGTCCTAACCGCTTGGCTTTCCTGAAGCCACTGGTGCTTCCCTGATTGGATTGTGGTCTGGACGGCGTGCCTAGCATTATAGGGACGCCTTCCTGACGCAATCCCATCATTGAAATCTCGTGATCACTTGCATAATCGCGAGATTTCAATTTGTTTACATCGGAACAGTTGTTCCGATGTAGACAAGTTAACCCCGGCACGAAAGGGTTAAATGAGCCCCTGTACTTGTTAATAAATTAATGTGTAGAATATTGGGGGTGGGGGTTAGATTTTCTCTGTCATTGAGAAACAACAACAAAAATAATAAGGAAAAGAGGGCAAAATAAATTATACATTTTCTCTGATGCAGCCCATGTGCTCATGCATGAAACACGTCTGTTTCCATGGAGAGGTTACTTTGCTAAACACACCTGTGTTAACTATATGGGTCACCATTAAAGTGTGCAGCGTTTTATCCCAGTGTGCTTCATTAATTATTTTTTTCTGGTTTGCTAGAAAATAAATTATGAAAGTTCATTACAATTAAGTAATTGAAAATTTTTGGGGAAGTCAATTTTAAGCTTAAAACAACATTACATTTAATTAATATTTATATATTCCAAAACTATTTACTGCATTGCAAAATCTGCATGCAAAATAAATATATTAAAACTTTTTAAAAAGTTACATTTAGTTAGATAAATATGCAATGATTTGCAGGGCCTGGACACACCCCTTTGAAAAGCCCCTTGAACGTTTCTTATCTTCCTTTGCTTTGGCCAATTAGGGACAGATATAAAGAAGCTCCTAAGCCAATCACTGTACATTATGGATATTTAAAGTTTTTTTCTTGTGATTCGAACAGAACATATAGTTTTAAGAGACTCTCCACTTTAATTCCATTATCAAATTGTGCCGTCAGTTTATCTGTACACGTTCTGAGGTACCAGCCCCTACTGAGCATGTGGAAAAGTTCACATTGTATACATATGAGTCTGTGATTGGCTGATGGTTGTCACAGATACAGGGGGCTGACATATTGAAGAAACATTTGTCAGAAAAAAATCTGCTTATTTAAAATTCTGAGTAAGTGCTATTACATTGTCTTTCTAATATGCAGTTGTTGATTATGCAATCCTACTGTATTTAATGGTCTTTTAAACATTGTATAGGGAATTAAGTTTTGAGTTTAATGTCCCTTTAAAAAAACATAGTAAAAGACATGATCAGTAGTATGAAAATGTTTATTCCATAAAGCTTTTTTAATTAAAAGAATATTCGAATATTCTGTAACTGTTTAGAAAAATAATTTTTTTATATGATTATTCCATCTCAAAATAAAAATCCGCTTACAAATTCATAATCTTTGCTACTGAACATGACTCCTACTTCATATGTAAATCGAATATTCTAAGATTTAATACAGTCCATTGATTTTATTTAGACTATATTTTGCCAGAGGGCACTGTCAGATGCTAGGGAAATAATTTAATGCTAGCTGACCATAGATTAAATTAACTAATAAGATAGTTTATACAGTTTGTCATAGCAGATCATTTTACATTAGAGGAAAAAGCGTTGTCTATTGCACTCAGCGTCACTGTAGGTTGGCTATCCCTGAGGGTACCTGATAGTGATTTTTAAAAAAAATAATTTAATATTTTCCTTTCTTAGTAGAATATTTGTATTTCCCCCTTGGATCTTCATAATGTCTACATACAACATTGTAAAACTGATTTCATTAATAAAATCTTCACATTTTCATGCTACACTGATAAGCTATAGCTGCCCTTGCTTACGGTATTTAAAAAAAAAAACGAAAGAGTATGTGAAAATAAGTAGTCTCCCCCTCTAATCAGTATTTATATTAAACGGTCATTAACCGATTCGATCACGGCCTGTGTGCGCAGGACGAAGTATCCTCGTCAGGCAGGGGGATCGACGATCAGGAACTGTTTTCAGTGATCCACCGCTCTACAGGCCGGGGATCGCTGGTAGACTAGTGGGTGGCAATCTCAAGCCACCAATGGGAGTACCAGTGATGTCTCCGCAAGTATGATGATGTCACAAAGGGGCGGACTATTATAGCTGGTGAGGGAGCTGCATGGGCGGGAAGTTATTACAACCCCTCAATCTCAGCTCCCTTACCAACTACAGATTATCAAGACCACTCATTTGAAAGAGAATCACCTGCTCTTTCAAATGGCATGGGTCTTGTAAAGTACCAAGACCCCCCATAAAAAAATGTCAAAAGTTTTTTACTTAACTATAGCTCTAGGAATACATAATATGAAAATGTGTTTAGACCCAGAATAAAGTTTATATTATAGTGGACAAGTCCCATTGTAAAATAAATATGTACATTTTGTCTGTATTGCCAGGTGATCACTGCGTGACAGCGATCACCTGGCAAAACAAAAATGGTCTTTTATTTCCATTCTGGCCCCTCTTGTTTGTATTAAAAAAAAAAACATAGCCCATATGGAACCATCATATAACTTTAAATACAACTGATAACAATTTAGGGCTAGATTACAAATAGAGCGCTAATTTATCAGTTTACGGGAGCACGATGATTACAAGTAGCTGGTTATTGCTACCACGAGCTTGCGGTAGCAATAAGCGCTTATAAAATTAAAGGGATAGCAAAGACCAAATTAAACTTTCACGATTCAGATAGGGCATGTAATTTTAAACAACTTTTTAATTTAATTTTATCATCAAATTTGCTTTATTCTCTTGGTATTCTTAGATGAAAGCTAAACCTAGGTAGGCTCATATGCTAATTTCTAAGCTTTCTTGAAGGCCGCCCCTTATCTGAATGCATTTGACAGTTTTTCACAGCTAGAGGGCTTAGTTCATGTGTTTCATATAAATTACATTGTGCCTGAAATGCAAGTCTGTCAAAAGATCTGAGATAAGGAGGCAGTCAGCAGAAGCTTAGAAACAAGGTAATTACAGAGGTAAAAAGTATATTTCTATAACAGTGTTGGTTATGCAAAACTGGGGAATGGAAAATAAAGGGATTATCTATCTTTTTAAACAATAACATTTTTGGTGTTTACTAACCCTTTAACCAGAGATCAGATCCCAAATGCCCCCAAAATCAAGTTTCATATATTTAAAAAAAAAAAAAAAAAATAGATTTCAGCTTCTTTATTTTAATAAAATAACTGCAAAAAGCTGTTTTTAGGGTCTTAAAGTTGGCTGTGTGGGGTGCCTTTACATTGTGGTCTATGGGAACTGTGTGTTTCTTGTAAATATATATGTATATGCTTATATACATATATATTTATGTGTTAATATGTGTATATATACACCAATATACAGTATATGTATATAGTCATATGCATATATATTTACAATTTGCTGTCATCGCTGTGCCGCTTCGCTTACGCTTACGCTTCAGTTCTGTGCCGTGTATGATGGCATCAGAACAAGGCTTCTATTGCAACCTATGGAAGCGCGCTCACATTGCTGTCAACTTGTAATACCAGTGCACATTACATCACAATAGCTATATTTATCACTCCACTTGTAATGTTACCTTTAGTAATGAAATATAAATATAAAAGTTGTATATTCTGAATCTGCACTGGAAAAAAAAGATCTTATTTGAGGGTCAATCTAGGAAATATGACTTACAATGGTGTTTAAATGTTAGCAGTAAAAAAAGCGCAAAATCAGCTCAGCGCAGGGTTGCTAAAAAGGCTTAAATAGATTCCAGCCTCAAAAATTAAAAGAAAGGATCTTTATTGTCTCTTAACAGGATCCATGGGAAAGTGCTACTTTTATTTTAAAAGCAGGAATGTAAGCTTAGGAGCTGGCCCATTTTTAGTTCAGACCCCTGGGTAGTGCTTGCTAACTGGTAGCTATATTTAGACACCAGTCAGCATGCGCTAAACCAAATATTGCCCACTCCTAAGCTTACATGCCTGCTTTTCAAATAAAGATACCAAGAGAACAAAGAAAATTGATAATAGGAGTCAATTAGAAATTTGCTTACAATTGCATGCTCTATCTGAATCATGAAAGAAAAAGTTTGGGTTTCATATCCCTTTAATGCTAACAATTAAGTGGTAAAGGCATACTTCTAGCTGGTCTGTTAGCTTAGTTAATTTAAATCTTTATTTGTATATTAAAGAATACATTTATTAAAATAGTACCTTTATAATAACTGGCCTGGGGAGCTTTTCCTTACCCTCTTGTATGTTATACACATGCACACACTCTATTTCTCTCTTACCTTATATGTTAACTGAGTTTTACCAACTACTTCCTCATACTAATGCACCATTTCCTGACTTACAAGAAGCAGAAAATCAAATTATATTGTCTAATATATCACAGTTTCTTTTTATATTGACTCATGGGGGCATCTTGGCAAACCATTATCACAGGATTGTAATGATGTCTTAATTTTCTTTTCCTCTCAATTTACATTGATTGTATTCATTTAATAAAATGTAGTTTTTAAAGGGACAGTCAAGTCCAAAAAAAACTTTCATGATTCACATAGAGCATGTAATTTTAAACAACTTTCCAATTTACTTTTATCACAATTTGTGCTTTGTTCTCTTTGTATTCTTAGTTGAAAGCTAAACCTAGGATTTTCATATGCTAATTTCTTAGAACTTGAAGGTTGCCTCTAATCTAAATGCATTTTGACCATTTTCCCCACTAGAGGGCATTAGTTCATGTGTTTCATATAGATATCATTGAGCTCATGCTTGTGAATTTACCGAGGAGTAAGCACTGATTGGCTAAACTGCAAGTCTGTCAAAAAGACTGAAATTAGGGGGCAGTTTACAGAGGCTTTAGATACAAGGTAATTACAGAGGTAAGACCTGTATTATTATAACTGTGTTGGTTATGCAAAACTGGGGAATGGGTAATTAAAGGGACATAATACTCATATGCTAAATCACTTGAAACTGATGCAGTATAACTGTAAAAAGCTGACAGGAAAATATCACCTGAGCATCTCTATGTAAAAAAGGAAGATATTTTACCTCACAATCTCCTCAGCTCAGCAGAGTAAGTTCTGTGTAAAAAGTTATACTCAGCTGCTCCCAGCTGCAGGTAAAAAAATTAAAAAAAATGAAGAAATGAACAGCAGCCAATCAGCATCAGCAGTGCTGAGGTCATGAACTCTTACTGTGATCTCATGAGATTTGACTTAACTCTCATGAGATTTCATAGTAAGCTTCCTTTACCTGATTGGTGAAATAATATGAGAGTGCACGATGCTAGTCCCTTCAGATGTCCCAGGACAAACACACAAAAATGCTGCTTAGAAATCCTTTACAATGGGAGGTGGCTACTGAGGAACTTTTGAGGTAAAATATCTTTCTTTTTTACATAGAGATGTTCAGGTGATATTTTCTAATCAGCTTTTTACAGCTATGCTGCATCACTTTCAAGTGTTTAAACATTTGGGTATTATGGCCCTTTAAGGGATTATCTATCTTTTAAAACAACACAAATTCTGGTGTTAACTGTCCCTTTAATTTAAAAGGCTAACAGTTTTTCTTGACAAGGATTCTGTCTGTATTAAGAGTTTGTTAGTTATTTGTGTATGTTTACAAACGCCATCTTTTCAGGATGAATGTAAGCAAGCAATAAGAAAACAAAGCATACAGCTCTCATTAGACTGATTAATACATAAAGATTGTTATTATTCGTCATCTCAAAATACTGTGACATTTTGGAGGCCCCTGAAGAAGGGGTGTATAGCCCGACAACATCATAGTATTTCGAGATGAAGTAATAAATATCTTTATATTAATACAGTCCAGTGAGTGATATATTTTGTTTTTTTATATATACAGTATATGTTACGGGTAAAGTCCAAAATCCGGGTAATCCGGACATTACCCAAGCGGCTCTGGGTAAAGCCTAAAGTAATGTAATTCCCCCATCTACACTATTTATTTATTTTTGCCTCCGCCTGGGGGATTCAAGGGGGGCACCCCACCGATCCTCTGGCATCCACCCCAAGTGAACCTTGGGGAATGGGGTTTACAAGGGAGGCGGTGAATCAATGCACTTTGAGAAGAATTTTCATGTTACGTTGGGCTTTACCCACAGCCACTTGGATAATGTCAGGTTTAACCGGGTAATGCTAGGATTACCCAATTTCGGACTTTACCCGCAACATATATACATACACACATATATATACTCATACAGAAAGGCTGAAAAAATCGTCTTGGGTTACCATGTTCCTTGTTCAGAGAGGGTTTGTGTGGTATTTCAGGGTTGGGCTGACCTTGAAAAACTGGATCAGATTGATAGACTTGAGGAAAGTTTTTCTCTGGGAAAAGCATTACTGGGATAAAAAAAAGGCTGCTCCCAGGTGGTAAATTGCCATAGAACAAGCTAAACACTTATTGAGCTGTTGTTCGTTCCTGTGAGCACGCTTTCTGTATGTGTTTGTGATTTGACCCTGGGGAAGTCTCCCTGTTGGTGATGGAAGAAACCAAACGTGGACTTCTTGCCCAATGTGCTTAGAGGAATATGGCTGCACCTCACTGACAAAGCCCAATGAAAGCAAAAGGAATGTCTGGGCCTGCCATGTTCCTTGTTCAAAGGAGAATTGTCTGGTATTACGGTGCTGTATGCTTGCATGTATGTGTGTGTGTATATATATATATATATATATCTCCTTACATACACACACACATATATATATATAAATACAGTATATCATTTTTTTTTCTTCGCTAAATACTACATAAATAGGGAAATGCATCCAGGAGCAACTATAAATATAACATTTTTAATTTAAACTTCGTTTGGTTTATATCACAAACATTTTACATATTTATTTGCTCTGATCCTAGAAGTTTCAATATCTATAAAGTGTAATCCCTCATTCTTTTATAGCTCTGCAGGTTTAGTTGATTTTGCATTCTTTGTGTATAAAGTACAAAATGTATGTCTGTTACTAGATTATGTTTTTTTCCTTTCCCATTTGATCCCCTCTCTTTTCCCATCATCTTTCATTACTTTTTCTTGTTGTTTATTCTGTCTCTTGTAACATAAAGGAAGATTCTAATGCAAAAATTAAAATGCTCCAATTTGTTCTATAATGGCAGCACCCATGATTAGAGGGAGGGGCATGAATTGTATTTAGTGTTAGTGCCCCTTTAAGAACACCAGTGTGTTGTGGCTCCCAAGTGGTTAGCTGAGTGCTTGACCCCATCAAAGTGGCGCTAGTGGAAAAATAACATAAGAAATTAGAGCTTTTTATTTGTGCTTAAGAATATATCTTTAACTTGCCATGGAACACTTATTTAAATGTTGTATTCTTCTTAAATGACTAGGCACATTAAAGGGATATTAAACACTATATATTTATATATATATAGTAAACGCTTGCACCCTTCTCCAATTATGGGTCCAATAGATTGTAACATGGCTGCTCCCATGAATAGATGGAGGCAGGAAATAACGTCAATACTTTCCATATTAAAGGGACAGTCTACACCTTAGTCATCTTAAAGTCTTACCTTAGATTAAGCTGCAAATAGCCTCCTGCACCTCTTTCTATATCATGCAGCAGGAACAGTAAAAAAGTTATTTTAAAATGAATATTGTTTCTGGCCACTTTAAAATGGCTGCCAAGCTCCGCCGACCAATGACATCACGATCTGGGCTGCATCTAGGCACTCTGCTGAATAGTATTGACAGTCTGTTAAATCCAACTAGTGAGCCTTTTGTGATTGGACGCCATGTACAGCCCAGATTGTGATGTCATCAGTGAGCAGAGTTTGGCAGCCATTTCAAAGTGGTCAGAAATAATATTAATTTTAAAATAACTTTTTTACTATTCCTGCTGCATGATATAGAAAAGGTGCAGTAGGCTATTTGCAGCTTAATCTAAGGTAAGACTTTAAGATGACTAAGGTATAGACTGTCCCTTTAATTGTTTTTAGTGCTCCCTTTAAAGATATGCAATATAATTAATAATGTTACTAAAATTCTCTCAGGTTCTCACCATGGTTGATGTCTTGTTTATGTTTTTGAACAGGTAATGCAAGTGGTAAAAGAACAAATAATGAGGGCACTCACAAATAAGCCAAGCTCTTTGGATCAGTTCAAATGTAGACTTCAGAATCTCAGCTATACAGAAATTTTGAAAATTCGCCAATCAGAGAGGATGAATCAAGAAGATTTCCAATCACGACCTATTCTGTAAGTAGACCCTCTTTGGTATCTGACCTAACTAGTAAAGATCAAGAATACTGTATAGCGTTTCTTTATATCTGAATATTAAATTATATCACACATTACTACCGCTTTTAAACATTTGGAAATTACACACTTTATTGACCCTGGGTGCTAGGGTTTGTGTTGATCCTGGCTCACATTTATCTAATCTTAATTATCTAGTAGTTGAGTGTATTGTACAGACCCTTAAAGGGATACTAAACCCAATTTTTGTTCAGCTTGTTCCCACTAGTGTATTGCTGCTTTGGAGGTTTCCAGTTTATATGAAAGCATCAGTGAAATAATAAAATGCTCTGACACATTAGAACATTTTGTTTTTGCAGTTGTACGTCCCTTTAACAAATGTTTTTTGAAACATGAAGAATTCACTAACATAAATATGTTTACATGTGTATGTATAAAAGTTAATATTCCCAACAATGTGAATCCTACAGATACAACTAACTCAGTAGACAAATATACCATTACCTCTACTGATTCTCGTTTCAGTACTGGTTTGGCTTTCTACTATATGTAGATGAGTGTCCTGGGGTAAGTAAGTCTTATTTTCTGTGACACTCTAAGCTATGGTTGGGCACTTTTATATAAAGTTCTAAATATATGTATTCAAACATTTATTTGCCTTGACTCAGGATGTTCAATATTCCTTATTTCAGACAGTCAGTTTCATTATTTGGGATAATGCATTTCAATATTAAATTTTTCTTACCTTTAAAATTTGACTTTTTTTCCTGTGGGTTGTTAGGCTCGCGGGGGCTGAAAATGCTTCATTTTATTGCGTCATTCTTGGCGCAGACTTTTTTGGCGCAAAAAATTTCTTAGTCATTTCCGGCGTCATACTTGTCACCGGAAGTTGTTTGTATGTGTGTCATTTTTTTGACGTTTTTTTGCACCAAAGATGTCGGCGTTACCGGATGTGGCGTCATTTTTGGCGCTAAAGCATTTAGGCGCCAAATAGTGTGGGCGTCTTTTTTGGCGCTAAAAAATATGGGCGTCATTTTTGTCTCCACATTATTTAAGTCTCATTGTTTATTGCTTCTGGTTGCTAGAAGCTTGTTCATTGGCATTTTTTTCACATTCCTGAAACTGTTATTTAAGGAATTTGATCAATTTTGCTTTATATGTTGTTTTTTCTATTACATATTGCAAGATGTCTCAGATTGACCCTGGATCAAAAGCTACTTCTGGAAAAACGCTTAACTGAGTTCAGTTCTACCAAAGCTAAGTTCATTTATTTTAAATGTTATAAATGTTTATCTTTAGCTATGGTTTGTAATAAGTTATTATGATATACTTTTACATGCAGAATCCATTAGTATTTATGCTTATTGCCATTCTTACATCTTATGTACAAGAAATATTTAGAAGATTTATAAGAAATATTTTTCTGATTCTATTTTAAAGGCTTTGTCTGACTTCATGCCTTCTAATAAAATTTTTAGGTCTTTTTCACTTCTTTTTTAATTATTGAAGTTTCAAATGACCAACAACATACTGTTTTATCCTTCTCTGATGATGTTTTTTCTCTTTCGGAATTTTCTTCATCAGATATTGACACTAACAAATCTACTTTTTTATTATTTTTTTTTTATTAAAGTACATTTGTTCTTTGTTGAAAAGGTGTTGATTATTTTGGATATTAAGGTAACTAGTTCTTTAAGACTAGCTGACACTATTTCTGCTTATTTATTCTTCTGTGTTTTCAGAAGTTTTCTTTCCAATTCCTCATACTAGGGAATGGAATAGGCTGAGAATTTTCTTTTATTCCTTCTTCAAAGGTTTTAAACTATATTCTTTGCCAGCAGTTAAATTCAATTTGGAGGGTTCTCCAATTTATTGGGGCTATCTCTACTCCTACTAATTATGCTATTGTTTCTATAGCAAAATAGTATTTATTTTCCTTTAGATGGTTGTATCTTATTTATGGAAAATTATTTAGTTTCAGGTACTTTTCTTGGTCCTGTGATTTATTTGGATGTTGCAATTGCTTCATTTTTGTTCTGTTTACTTTAAGATCAAGTATCAGATTATGATTTATTTTAGCATTCTTAAGGGACAACATTTACTAGACTAGGTGCTGTTGCATTTGTCTTGTTGTTTTGCATTTATTGATTATGCAAGTCCACTGTATTGACTGTTCCTTTAACTGGACTATCATGCTAATAATTTCATTTGTGTCTTCATTTTATTGAATATTTTCGCAAATGAGGGTTAATCTATGTCTTTAGCTATTTTAGCTAGAAGAATTTTGTGATTTAAAAAATAAATTTAAAAAATCCATATTTCTTTTGTTCTAAGATAATCAATTATTTGTTTTATAATTGGATTCAATTCTTAACTGTTACTCTGGGCTTCAAGATTGAGTTCTAAGACTAAAACTTTAAGCTTATACTAGTTTGGTTGTTCTTATTAAGGAACGAATTCCTGAATTCTTTCCCAAGTAACATGTTTATAATTGGAAATTTTTCAGTTCAAAATCAGCTCCCTAATATTGCGATGTACGTGCCGTATTCCAGCTTGGCTGGCAAGGGGCAGGTTAAGACTTCTTTGAAATTTATTTGGTTCTATTCAGTCCAAATTTCTTTGATTTTATTCCAGTAAGGCTAACACTCTCTTTAAGTGTGTTTGGGTCCTATATATTTTGGGTACTGTTGAAGCATGGCTGGGCACCCATGGGGTTCAAGCGCTGCTCAGACCTGGAATCTTCTGGGGTATTTCTTCCAGTTCCATTTTTAGGAAATGGGTTTTGGAGTTTTATTCAAACTATTCTGCCTTTTTTTGGTCAGTGATAGCATTATTTGTTTTCATTAGATACAATAAATGCATATTTTCATTTTTCTGTTTTCATTCAGATTATTTTCTGAGGATGCAGAATCTCATATGATTCACTTGCTCTTCAGGACATAGTTAGAGGATCTTTTTTTTAAAAGCTCTTGATTCCTCACACAAGGGTCACCTTTTTTAGGTTTCCAGATAGTTTGTGTCACTGTCTTTGTCTCTATCAGACAAGGGACAATTTTATTGTGTTCCGTTTGTCGGTACCTTTAGTCTCTATTATTTCCTTCAGTTGCTATATATGCATAGAAGTTTTAGGTCTTATGGCCACAGCATTGGATTTAATTCCCTTTGCTCATTTTCAATAGAAAGAACCTTTCCAGTCTTTTATGCTGAATTATGGTGCAGGGATTCTAGGATTTCACATTTTAAATCTTCGAATCCTAATATTTATCTCTTGATTTGATGGTTAAGATCACCATCATTTAGTTCTACAGGTCTCTTCGTTTCTTTCAACCTTGACCATGATCTCTACAGATGCGAGTCTTTTTGGTTGGGAGGCTGTCTGAGGATCTCTGTCAGCACAAGGGGTTTGAAAATCTCAGGAGGCGAGATTACCATTTGATATTTTAGAACTCCGTGTTTTCTCAGAATTTTTCAGTTAGTTTCTTTTTGAAGAAGAGACGTTTATTGTTTTTCAAACAATATCACTACTATGGTGTATGTCAATCATCAGAGTAGGACTATCAGTCCTTAGGTTGTGACAGAAGTGTCTCGGATATTAGCTTGGGCTAAATCCAGCTCCTATCTCAATTCTGTGGGTTTTTTCCCAGGTATAGATATTTGGGAAGCGGATTATCTCTGTTAGTCCAGCTTTTCCTCCGGGAGAATGGTCTCTCTTACCCAGATATGTTTTTCATCTCATTTGAATAAAGAACTTCCCAGGGGCCTATTAAGGTCCGAGAATCTTCAGGCGGAAGTAGTGTATGCATTGACATTTCTTTGGAATTATCTTTTTGCCTATTTCTTTTCGCCTCTAGTTCTTCTTCCAAAATTCTTATGGAGTATTTGTTTATTATGTTGGTAGTTCCAGCATGACCTCTCAGGTTTTGGTATACGAATCTCATTCGGATGGCCAGTTGCCAACGTTGGACACCTCCGTTTAAACCAGACCTTTTCTTTCTCAAGGCCATTTTTTTCCATCAGGATCTCAAATCATTAAATTTGAAGGGATGGAGATTGAACGCTTGGTTTTTAGTCATAGAGGTTTTTCTGACTCATTGATTAATACTATGTTTCAGGCTCATAAAACTGTCTCTAGAAAGATTTATATTGAGTCTGGAAGACCTACTTTTCTTGGCATTCTTTTAAAATTCATAGAATTTTATTATTTTTTCAGGTTGGTTTGGATAAGGTTTTGTCTTCAGTTCTTTGTTAAGGACAAATCTCTACTCTTTCTGTTCTTTTTATTACAGAAAAGATTGCTAATCATCCTGATATTCATTGTGTTGTGCAGGCTTTGGTCCATATCACGCCTGTCATTATTTCAATCTCTCCTCTTTGGAGTCTCAATTTGGTGCTGAGGGCTTTACAGGCTCCTCCGTTTGAAACTATGCATTTTCTGAACATTAAATTTTGGAAAAGTATTGTTCCTTTTGGTTATTTCTTCTACTAGAAGAGTTTTTGAGTTATCTGCTCTTTTTTGTGAATATCCTTTTCTGATTTTTTATCAGGATAAGGCAGTGTTACTTCCTGATATTTATCACTTTTTTCAGGTTTTGATTCGTATCAAACCTATCATTAAGCCAATTTCTCCTCCTTGGAGTCTTAATTGGGTTCTGAAGGTTTTTCAGGTTCTTCTATTTTGAGCATAGCTTGCTCTGGAACATTCATTACTTTCATGGAAAGTATTGTTCTTTTTGGACATCTCTTCAGCTAGAACAGTTTTTGAATTATCTGTTCTTTCTTGTGAATCTCCTTGTTCTGATTTTTCATCAGGATAATGTGTTTTTTTTTTTTTTTTGCTGTCCTCATTTCAATTTTCACCTAAGTTGTGAATTCTAACAACTTAGTGGAGGAATTATTGTCTTTTCCTTGTGTCCTAATCCTAAGAATTCTTTGGTAAGATTCTTCTACATTCTTTAGGATGTGGTTAGAGTTTTGAAATATTATGTTGAAGCTACTCAGATTTCAGACAGACTTCTAGTCTATTTGTTATCTTTTTTTGGTTTTAGGAAGGTCAGAAGGCTTCTGCCATTTCTTTGCCATCTTGGTTAAGCTTTTGATTCATTATGCTTATTTGGAGTCGGATTATTCCCCGTCTCAGAGGATTACGGCTCTTTTTACTAGGTCAGTTTCTACTTCCTAGGCTTTTTAAGAATGAAGCTTCTGTTGATCAAATTTGCAAAGCAATGACTTGGTCTTCTTTGCATACTTTTACTAATTCTACCATTTTGATATTTTCTCTTCTTTAGAAGTAGTTTTTGGTAGAATAGTACTTTAGGCAGCTGTTTCAGTTTGATTCTTCTGCTTATAATTTCAGTTTTTTTCATTATTAAAATTGAAACTTTTGATTTGGGTAGTGGATTAATTTTTCAGCGGAATTGGCTGTCTTTATTTTATCCCTCCCTCTCTAGTGACTCTTGCGTGGAAGTTCCACATCTTGGGTATTTATATCCCATACGTCACTAGCTCATGGACTCTTGCTAATTACATGAAAGAAAACATAATTTATGTAAGAACTTACCTGATAAATTAATTTCTTTCATATTAGCAAGAGTCCATGAGGCCCACCCTTTTTTGTGGTGGTTATGATTTTTTTGTATAAAGCACAATTATTCCAATTCCTTATTTTTTTTATGCTTTCGCTCTTTTCTTATCACCCCACTTCTTGGCTAGTCGTTAAACTGAATTGTGGGTGTGGTGAGGGGTGTATTTATAGGTATTTTAAGGTTTGGGAAACTTTGCCCCTCCTGGTAGGAATGTATATCCCATACGTCACTAGCTCATGGACTCTTGCTAATATGAAAGAAATGAATTTATCAGGTAAGTTCTTACATAAATTATGTTTTTTTCTTGAAATGCTTTGTTAAAATGCATATCCAGGTAGGCTCAGGAGCAGAAATGCACTACTGGCAGCTAGCTGCTGACTGGTTGCTGCACATATATTCTTCTTGTCATTGGCTCACCTGATATATTTAGTTACATTTCAGTTGTGTATTGCTGCCTCTTCAACAAAGGATACAAAAGGGAATGACTGAAATTTAATAATATAAATAAATTGAATAGTTGTATAAAATTGTGTGCTCTTCCTAGTCATGAAAGAAAAAATGTAGGTTTCATGTTCATTTAAGGAATGGTGGTGAAAATACCTAAGAAAGCTTATGCTATGTTTTAGGTTATAAACTCTTTATTAAACATACATGAAACCCTACATTTTTTGCTTCATGATTCAGATAGAGCATAAACTTTTAAACAACTTTCCAATTTATTTATATTATCTAATTTGCTTAGTTCTCTTGGTATTCTTTGTTCAAAAGTATACCTAGGTAGACTCAGGAGATGGCAGCTAGCTACTGAATGGTGGCTGCACATATCTTCCTCTTGTTATTGCCTTACTGATGTTTTCAGCTGGCTCCCAGTAGTGCATTGCTGTTCCTTCAATAAAGGATACCTAGATAATTAAGCAAATTTGACAATAGAAGTTAATTGGAAAGTTGTTACAAAATATATGCTCTATCTGATATAGTGCTGTCATCTAATGTTCTTTCAGATGGATAACATTCTTGCAAAACTGCTGCCATATAGTCCATTTTTTTTTGTCTGAGCACTCGTCTTCTCAGTATCAGGTGGAGTGCTGTTTGAGAATAAATGTATGAGAGGCCCAGCTCACCACAAGCCTTAATAGAGCACTGAACGTAAACGCGAGTGTTCAAACAAAGGCCAGGGGGTAAGAGAACAATGAGAATAAACTTAGTAGCTAAACTCTCTCTAGTACTTTAATCAGCTCCAACAAAACAAACAACAATTAAGTACTAGAAAGTAACTGTAAGTTTATAAACTCAAATATCAAAGAAAGACATAACTTTGTAAAAGTTTAGTCTCGCTATACAGACGAATATAAACTTAGTTACTTAAATGCAGATCTTTTTATTGCAAGAATATAGGGTTAAGGTAATCTAAGTCAGACAGTCCAGGTCAAGGATGCTCAGGGACAAAGCAACACAAAATCATTTAACAAATGCAGAGTCCACAACAAGCCAAAGTCAAATACCAAGTCAGACACAAACAAGGGGTTAATACAAACGCGTAGTCAGGGAAAGCAGAAGTCAAACTAATGTCTAAGTAGTAAACTGCCATAGTGGAGGAAATAACTCGGTACATTAGCAACATCATGCTACAAACACAGAACTAATATAGACTACTGCAATTGATCTTCTAGGACTCCTTAAAGTTACAGTACGCCTAAATGCAGCAGGGGCAGGAAATAAACACCTATCATGACACTCGTGCACACTTCTGAGCTAACATTCCTGCTTTTCAACAAATGATACACAAAAATGAAGAAAATGTGATAATACAAGTTAAATTAGAAAGTTGTTAATAAAATATGCTCTATCTGAATCATGAAAGAAAAAAAAATGGTTTTATATCCTTTTGAAATAAAAGAAATTCTCTAGGGTCTATTTGTATTTTGTATCCTATTGTTTTATGTTTTATAAGGCTACATTAGCGAAGACTTACTGACCCAAACTTTGGTGGGGGGGGGGGGGGTTACCTTCAGAAAGAAGGTAAATGGGAATATTATATATTATATATATAGATTATCATGACTATTGATGTCATTAAAAATATATAACATTTCAAGTTCCTTCATACGTCTGAGAAAACTTTATTTAAAAAAATATTTATTGAAAACAATAGCTAGTGTAGCCTAACACGTGCCACTCTAATTAGAAATACAAACGTGTGCAAGTACTACTAAAGCCATCAACTAAACACAGTTACATCATAATCAGTACTCGAGTGCTGGCAGGGTAATCTCTGTGTGAACTATCAAAGCCATAAATAAAATATATATGGGAAAAAAAATAATATATATTATATATATATATATATATAATCAATCAAATCTATAATGATTAAAGGGACAGGAAACCCCTACATTTTCATTAATTATTTGGATAAAACAAACATTTTTAAACAACTTTCCAATTTACTTCTATGATCAAATTTGCTTTTATTATATTGCTTTCCTTTGCTGAAGGACCAGCATTTCACTACTGTAGCTAGCTAAACAGATCTAGTTAGCCAATCACAAGAGGACAATTGTGTGCAGGCACCAATCAGCAACTAGCTCCCACTAGTGTAAATATGTGTAATTATTTTTTAACAAACGGATACCAAGAGAACAATGCACATTTGAAAATAGAAATCAATTTAAAAGTGTCTTAAAAATTCATCGCTCTATCTGAATCATGCAATTTTATTTTTTACTTTCCTATCCCTTTAAAATAAATACTGTACATAAAACGAATATAATTCAAATACTTTTCTTAAAATGAAAAAAAAAAAGGGTTTGGATTTCCGAATAGTTTGCATTTTGGATATTTGCATCTGTAAAATAGGAGAGTTTGGACAATACTTTAGTATATATACCCTCTGAAAGATAGTACAGTACTGCAATCAGAAAGGTACTATTTTATGTTTTAATTAAAAATAGACTTTTATTTTCAATTTAGCACACAACAAAACAAAGACACAGGCAGAGAAGAATATGATTACAAATAGTATTTTTTTTTATCATTTTATTTAAAAAAAAATAGTTTTAAAAATCCTGATTTGGTGATTTGTACCTGTACTGATTTTACAGTTATTTATATTTAAGTGCATTATGTTTTTCATTTCAGCTAATTAGTATTTCTAAAATTTGCTCAATGCCAAATGAATGAAAAAATACAACGTGATCTTTCTGGTTAAAAGGTTAATACTATATAACCAATAATTAAGCTAAAAAAAGCTTTTCTGAGAACTAATTGCTAATTTTAAGTGTTAATATCTAAAAACAGCTGCTAACGCTAAATATAGAATGTGTATTCTAAAAACAATCTGGGTCTCTTGCTTTTTAATGTTGAGAATTATTTTAAAATACTGCAGTTATTTGCCACCATGTCGGAAGAAAGCTTACATATAGCTAAATATTTTTATTTTGATGTAATCTTTCTTTAAATATGTATTTTTTGTTCAGTACATGATAGCATTTCAAGCAGAGCAGTTATAAAAGAATGTGACCTTTCTTCTGCTGTGACCTTTAAAAAGAACAGTATGTTCGTGAAATATGTATACTCTTCCAATCCGATTTAAAACATCATTGCTATTTTGCTTTATTTGTATGGCTGCACACACTCTCAAATACACTGAACGTAGGCAGACAGAATACCTGATGGACTGAATGTATATCCTAACCACATACAAATGAAAAGAGAAATTATTCATTTACTTTTATTGATTGTCTCACATAATAATGTTAAATTGCATAGCGCAT
This sequence comes from Bombina bombina, assembly GCF_027579735.1. Lineage (NCBI taxonomy): Eukaryota > Metazoa > Chordata > Amphibia > Anura > Bombinatoridae > Bombina > Bombina bombina. Next base: position 505,303,469 of record NC_069503.1, on the reverse strand, counting down.
CCTTAAAGGGACACTTAAATGGACTGGAAACCCCAAAAGTTTAATTCATGATTTGGGTACAACTTTTATTATAAAATATGTTTCATTCTCTCGTTATATTTTGCTGAAGGAACAGCATTGCACTACTGGCAGCAAGCTGAACACATCTAGTCAGCCAATTATAAGAGACAAATGTGTGGCCTGCACCAATCAGCAGCTAGCTCCCACCTAGTGTAGGATATGTGTGTAGTCTTATTCAACAATTGATACCAAGAGAACAAAGTACATTTGAAAATAGAAAAAAAAAATCATCCATTTGGAATATCAGCAATTAAAGGGACATTAAAGGGCCACTGTAAGTAAATATTTTCTATGCCTGTTACTCACTAACTACCCCAAATACGCTTTTTATCAATAGCATTTCATTAACATATCTCTACCCTATATCAGAAATCTTGTCTGCAAATTTAATTGTTTTCCAAACCCACTCCGTGGGTATCCTTTGCTCTGTACCAATCCGTTTACAATACCTAGGTTTCAAAATGGCGCTTTAAACACAAAGTTATTGGTTTAAGTATTTTGAACATGCACGTGCTGAAAATAGTGGGCAGGATAACGTGACCATCATCGGCGAATAAAAGATATAACTTTTAGAACGTTATGAAACTTCGTTTTGGAGAAAATATAGGTCAGTAGGTTTTAATTAATGTTTATTAACTTTAATATGTTAGTTGTTTAGCTTAAACATTATAACAGAAAGTAATCCTTTAAACTGCTAGGCACAACTACAAAAGAATAGTAACTACTCACCATGTTATTGCATTTCATCCTGTTCCTGCAGTCCTTTTCAAATCAGATCTGCTTTTTTAATTGCTTAAAAGGTGCCAGATTACTTTAGCTTCACGTCTTTATACTGGGGGCTGCCATCTTTGAGCTCAGGTACTCTCACAGCCTGTGACAGAAGCGGTGCACACTTACAGATCAGTAATATTGTCTTTGATCTGACTGCAACTTCACCCCTCCTTTAGCAAACCCACATATAAAATTAAGCTGGGCTACCAGCCTCAAGGTATTTTTAACTCTACATTCCAGAAAGCCTCTGGGAAATATTGGGAAGTATACATCTAGGATGTACTTGTCAGCCAATAAGCTTTAGTGCAAGTACTAAACAAATACTGCTGTATTCATTTCAATTTACGTAAACAGTTTTTACTCCACATATTATTTTTACTCATTTATTTTTTATTTATTCTTTATTTTATGTCTTTCTTTGGAAGACATGGTATCTAATGTCTGTTGAAGCACTGTGTTCCATGAGTATATTTATGGTAATTGCAGATACACTTATATCTTTGTTGTTGGTTTTACAGCAAATCAATTTATAAAACCACAATTTAACACCTATGTGAAGTTGGCACCCCATGTTTGTAAAAACTGAATTCAAATATACCATTCGTTTGTGCTGCGTTTGTGCTGATTTGTGCCGCAAAAACGAACGTTTGTGCCGGTTTGGTTTAGGAGATATTGCGCATTATTTTTTTATGAAACCCCGTCCACTTTGCACCCCATGTTATGCAATTTTAAAAACAAATATAAAAAAACAATACTGGTATCAGCGCTTCAGAGGTAAAGGGTAAATAGGCTGGAGATTAGTAGAAGTTTGAAGCCGGTTGTCCCTGTTAGGGTAGATAGAAGACGTCCATCCACAGAGTTGCTGCTGATTCAATCCAGAAAGTAAAACCGGAAACTCTGTGTTGACATCCGGATGGTCTGCTGCCCGTAGTTGTGGGTGTTGTGCTTCCAGATTACACCCAATCAGAAACGGAAGCTGTAGGAAAACAGGTGCAGCCCGACTCAAGTGTAGGATATTTATTACAGAGTAAGTATTATCACAATAAACATACTCACAAACGTTTAAAAATATAAACAGCAGATTCAGAAATAGACAACGATCCTTCTGGTGTAATACTTGTATTCTCAGACAAAAACAACCATCTCGGTCGGAATGTACCAAGTCTGGGTGAAGAGTGCCAGAGACTAATAGGATACTACCCGGTGGGATAAGACTCTACGTACGTTTAGTCTGAGTGCGCTCAGACTTTTTCAAGAATGTAAAATGTGATGTGAATCCTGACATAGGGCTCAAACCAGCTTTATAAAAGAGCCTATGTGATTGGAACCTTCAATTCAGCCAATAGCATGTTGTGCATTATGCACATGACTTATGCTGATTGGTTGAATGCATTGAAATTATACAGTGTTAGATAACATATCCCAAACATACTGCAGGAATATCCCAAACATCCGGAAGGATCATTGTCTATTTCTGAATCTGCTGTTTATATTTTTAAACGTTTGTGAGTATGTTTATTGTGATAATACTTACTCTCTAATAAATATCCTACACTTGAGTCGGGCTGCGCCTGTTTTCTACTTTTCTGAAAACAAATATACCATTTGTTTGTGCTGCGTTTGTGCTGAATTGTGCCGCAAAACGAACGTTTGTGCCGGTTTGGTTTCGGAGATATAGCACACTATATTTGCTGAAACTCCGCCCACTTTGCACCCCATGTTATGCAATTTTAAAAATAAATATACCATTTGTTTGTGCTGCGTTTGTGTTGATTTGTGCTACAAAAACGAACGTTTGTGCCGTTTTCGTTTCGGAGATATAACACATTATTTTTTATGAAACCCCGCCCACTTTGCACCCCATGTTATTCAATTTTAAAAACAAATATACCATTCGTTTGTGCTGCGTTTGTGCTGATTTGTGCCGCAAAAAAGAACAATTGTGCCGGTTTGGTTTAGGAGATATTGCGCTTTATTTTTTTATGAAATCCCGCCCACTTCGCACCCCATGTTATGCAATTTTAAAAACAGATATACCATTTGTTTGTGCTGCGTTTGTGCTGATTTGTGCTGCAAAAACGAACGTTTGTGCCGGTTTGGTTTCGGAGATATAGCGCATTTTTTATGAAACCCCGCCCACTTTGCACCCCATGTTATTCAATTTTAAAAACAAATATACCATTCGTTTGTGCTGATTTGTGCCGCAAAAACGAACATTTGTGCCGGTTTGGTTTCAGAGATATTAAGCATTATATTTGGCGAAACTCTGCCCACTTTGCACCCAATGTTATGCAATTTTAAAAACAAATATATCATTTGTTTGTGCTGCATTTGTCCTGATTTGTGCCGCAAAAACGAACGTTTGCGCCGGTTTGGTTTCGGAGATATAGCGCATTATTTTTTTTAAAACCCCGCCCACTTTGCACCCCATGTTATGCCATTTTAAAAACAAATATACCATTTGTTTGTGCTGCAAAAATTAACGTTTGTTCCGGTTTGATTTCGGAGATATTGCGCATTATGTGTACATGTACTCTTTGATTCAAAAGTATTATAACAACAAAAATGTTCGTAAGTACAAATAGAATTATAAATCTTTGGGGTATACAAAAGAACAGATGTGACTTCCACACCAGAAAAAAATATTTAAAAACATATGGGGGAGATTACATCCCTGGCAACTGGAAAAAAACCTGTTTCAGTTTTCTATGCAGAGCAGCAGTGTAGCTGCTTAGCGCAACAGACTCGTTACGCTGAAACTAGACTGTTGCGCTGCGTAACTACACTGCTGCGCTGCATAGAAAACTAGTGAGACAATTTTTTCCCCATCGCCAGGGATGTAATGCCCCCCTAAATGTTTAAAAAAAAAAAAAGCGACTAAAAAATAAGTGACATATAAGAAAACTTGCTTGAGTGCTTTTAAGCGCTTGTTAACTCTAAGCAAGTTAATATTGGGCTGTCTGTGGTTAACATGACATTACATGCGATTAATATGGCAACAAAGAGGTTAAATTGGCTAAAGGAGGTTTATTTGGCCTAATAGGGTTGAAGAGGGCTTTACTGCAATTTAATTGAAAATTTTCTTTTTCAATTAAGTAGTGGGTTTCTACTTATTCACTTTGCAGTTAAATTACTTAAGCTATGGTTTGGGCTCCTTCCATCCATTACTCTTCAATAACCCCATGTATGCCGTATAAACGGGTATGTTACCATGTTAATCCCTTAATGCCCAGGGCCGGATTTACATTTCGGGCGCCTATAGGCACAGAGTGCACTATACAGAGCGCATCCCCCTTGTTTTCTGTTAACAGCGGCTTCCATGGTGGCAGGGAAGGACCCCGGTGTAGGCTGCCCAATGAAACGCCTGCCTGTGCTGGACAGGCTTTTTAATGGGCAGCCTACACTGAGGTCCCTCTCTGCCCCCACGGAAGCCGCCGGTCATGGAAAAGAAGAAGGTGCTCTCTGAATAGTGTTCTATATAGAGCGCACCCTCCTTGTTGTTGCCGGTGTTCTGTCGAATTAGTTGACAGAACATCAGCAATTAGGCACAGGCATGGCTCCCCTCTATGGAGGGCGCCTGTAGGCACATGCCTACTCTGCCTCGTTACAAATCTGGCCCTGTAAATGCCACATTAACCTCTCTGGTGCAATATTAACCCTCTTACATTTTACTTTCTGGTGCAGTGTTAAAGGGACAGTATACATCAATTTCCATATAACTGCATGTAATAGACACTATTATAAAGAATAATATGCACAGATACTGATATAAAAATCCGGTATAAAACCATTTAAAAACTTACTTAGAAGCTTCCAGTTTAGCTCTGTTTAAAAGGTTACTGGAGCACCCATTGCAAGTGGGAAATAACACACACTCCCCCTTCCTTTGCATATGAAAAGACCCTTTACACAAACAGAAGCAAGCTGGAGTAGGTATACTTCGGTATTCTCCTAAAACTTTGAGGCTTGGTTAGGAGTCTCAAAATCAGAGCAATGTTATTTAAGAATAAGCAAAAACTATCAATTTTTTTTTTAAAAAACAACAACTTTATGGGCTATATAAATAGATCATCTACAAAACATTTATGCAAAGAAAAAATGAGTGTATAATGTCCGTTTAATCACTGGTGTTCTATATTTCCCTTAAAAAAACATCCACAAATTGTCTCTATCCAGCACAATAGTGTATTTTTATTTACAATTAATTACTGGTTGCAGACTGAGGATACATGTCCTAACATATGTGTAATATCTCAGTAGGCAAAACTAAACAGATTAACTAAAATATTATGTGCAATATCCACCAATTCCGCACAAACAAACAAATTAGATTGGTAGAGCGCTTCTCTCTTTGTATGCAAATTATTATGACCCTGGGGAAGTCTCCCTATGGGTGATGGGGGAAACCAGACGTGGACTCCTTGCCCAGTGTGCTTAGAGGAATGTGGCTGCACCTCACTGACGAGGCCCATAGGAGGCCGAAACGATCGTCTGAGGTTGTCATGTTCCTTGTTCAGAGGAGAATTGCCTGGTATTTCGGGGCTGGACTGACCTTACTTGGCAGGATCAGACTGATATACTTCAGGAAAGTTTTCTTCTGTGAAAAGCACACTGGTCTAAAAGAGGCTGCTTCCGGGTGGTAAATCGCCATAGAACAAGCCACTGAGCTGTTGTTCGTTCCTGGTAGAGCGCTTCTCTCTTTGTATGCAAATTATTATGACCCTGGGGAAGTCTCCCTATGGGTGATGGGGGAAACCAGACGTGGACTCCTTGCCCAGTGTGCTTAGAGGAATGTGGCTGCACCTCACTGACGAGGCCCATAGGAGGCCGAAACGATCGTCTGAGGTTGTCATGTTCCTTGTTCAGAGGAGAATTGCCTGGTATTTCGGGGCTGGACTGACCTTACTTGGCAGGATCAGACTGATATACTTCAGGAAAGTTTTCTTCTGTGAAAAGCACACTGGTCTAAAAGAGGCTGCTTCCGGGTGGTAAATCGCCATAGAACAAGCCACTGAGCTGTTGTTCGTTCCTGGTAGAGCGCTTCTCTCTTTGTATGCAAATTATTATGACCCTGGGGAAGTCTCCCTATGGGTGATGGGGGAAACCAGACGTGGACTCCTTGCCCAGTGTGCTTAGAGGAATGTGGCTGCACCTCACTGACGAGGCCCATAGGAGGCCGAAACGATCGTCTGAGGTTGTCATGTTCCTTGTTCAGAGGAGAATTGCCTGGTATTTCGGGGCTGGACTGACCTTACTTGGCAGGATCAGACTGATATACTTCAGGAAAGTTTTCTTCTGTGAAAAGCACACTGGTCTAAAAGAGGCTGCTTCCGGGTGGTAAATCGCCATAGAACAAGCCACTGAGCTGTTGTTCGTTCCTGGTAGAGCGCTTCTCTCTTTGTATGCAAACAAATTAATATAGTTGTATGTAACATTTAATAACATAAAGTGTAAAGTCAGTGAGGATTGATAACATATAATATGCAGTATTTTCGAAAACAAATCGACACAAACGTTTCTTTTTGTGGCACAAATCAGCACAAACAAATGGGATTTTTGTTTTTTAAATTTAATAACATGGGTGCAAAGTGGGCGATGCTTGAGTTTACATAATCTAAAAATCTTGAATGTCCATTATCTCGGAAACCGAACCAGCACAAACAATTGTTTTTGCAGCAAAAACGCAGCACAAACAAATGCTATATTTGTTTTTTAAAATTGAATAACATTGGGTGCAAAGTGGGCGGGGTTTCATAAAAAATAATGCGCTATATCTTTGAAACCAAACCAGCACAAACGTTTGTTTTTGCAGCACAAATCAGCACAAACGCAGCACAAACAAATATATGTATTTGTTTTTAAAATTGCATAACATGGGGTGCAAAGTTGGCGGAGTTTCAGCAAATATAATGTGCAATATCTCCGAAACCAAACTGGCACAAAAGTTCGTTTTTGCAGCACAAATCAGCACAAACGCAGCACAAACAAATGGCATATTTTGTTTTTAAAATTGCATAACATGGGGTGCAAAGTGGGCGCGGTTTCACACAAAATAATGCGCAATATCTCCGAAACCAAACCAGGACAAACTTTAGTTTTTTAGCACAAATCAGCACAAACACAGCACAAACAAATGGTATATTTGCTTTTAAAATAGCATAACATGGGGTGCAAAGTGGGCGGGGTTTCATAAAAAAATAATGCGCAATATCTCTGAAAACCAAACCGGCACAAACGTTCGTTTTTGCAGCACAAATCAGCACAAGCGCAGCACAAACGAATGGTATATTTTAATTCAGTTTTTACAAACATGGGGTGCCAACTTCACATAGGTCAATTTAACTTCCAAAAACAAAAAGAAATGTAAGCAAACCTGATTTTAAGTAGTTCATTATTTTAGTCATCTACTCTGCTGGGGTTAGACCTATGGTTGACACCTATCCTGGTATGACCTGGGCACCTTGGAGACAAGTAGTATGTTATGTTCCCTGGTGTCATCCGTGACTCCACCCACTCTGTCTCTAAAAAGAGAACAACCTTTCTCAGTCACATATACACTACTGCCTGTTGTGAAGGCGGTTCAAGACTCTGGGTGCAAACCGGCCTGCACTCTGCAGGCACAGTGGGACAGTAAGAGTGAGGCATAACTAGAAGTTTTACTGAGAGAGTGTGGAGCCATGCTCTCAAACCACACCCCATCACACCTCGAACCACACACACCCACGTCCCCTAACATCAAGGCATATGCTGATTGAAAGATGTAAACTCTAGTTAGACCTGAAAGATACTACTCTGCTCTTAAATAAATGACAGTTGTAAACAGTACATTAGCAGTGCAATAGCATCTAGCCTTTTCCTTTAAAGGGATATTAAACACCTGAGAGAAATATAAATATATTTTAATTATTTTGCTCCTTTTTATATATAATTTAACTCTAGTATTGTGCTCTTTCCAATTCCTGTTAGAAGGGAAAGTGTAGACTCCAGACTTACTACTATATTCCACACAGTCATTGGTTGTACACGCTAGTGACTCATTTATATCTGTCTCTAGTTAGGCCTCAGCAGAGAAGAAAACCTAGGTTGCAACATGGAGACGACCATTGTTTTATCGGCATTAAAACTTTGTACTTCATTTTTTCTATATTTTATGTTGAAAGTTTTTTTTTATTTGTTTCCATATAGCATATATAAAACAGTTTGTACATCCTGAGAACAGTACTCACAATGTGTCAGACGATGTTACACTTTTCAAAATTATAGAAACGTTTTGCATATCTTGATGCTGTAACAAAAACATGTAACAAACAAAAACAAACAAACCAGAAAAACAAAACCATATAATCCATGTCTGTGTTGTGAGATATTTTCTGTCATAATCTTATCTGAATACTACAGTTGTTTTTCTATATTTTAAAGGGACAGTAAACCCCAAATTTTCTTTCATGATTTTGATAGAACAATCAATTTTAAACCGCTTTCCAATTTACTTCTATTATTAAATTTGCTTCATTCTCTTGTTATCCTTTGCGGTTATAAAATTAAATGCTCTATCTGAATCACGCAAGTTTTAATTTTGACTTTCATATCCCTTTAAAACAAAAATCTCTAGCTTCTTTTCAGTATTTTAAGTTGAAGGACCACTGAATACAGTAGAACAGCATACTCAATACATTCATAATAAAGAGATAATGCAAAAGCATTTAGTTTGATTTCACGCGTAGTAGTTTATTTTTCTGGCAAATTTTAGTTAGTTTTATTTTCCTTCCCACTTCATTATATGACAGCCATCAGCCAATCACAAAATGCATATATGTATATTCTGTAAATCTTGCACATGCTGAGTAGGTAGAAACTGGTGCCTCAGAAAGTGTGCATATAAAAAGCTTGTCCATATTTAGATAGTGATGTGATTTGGAAAGTTGTTTAAAATTCTTTGCTCTATCTGAATCATGAAAGTTTAATTTTGAATTTAGTATCCCTTTAAAGATTACATAACGTTTTCTGGCCTAATGCAGTATTTAAATATATTCAATATATGTTTTGACAGCTGTACAAAATGTAATATGTAATGTATTAAAGTAGTGAGATAAAATACGGTGGCACAAAGGCTAATAAGGAATTTTTATGGCACTTAGAAAACATATTCCTTACAAATCTGAAACAAAGTAATTTTGATCTCTGTGTGCCAATAATTCTCAAGCCGCTAATGTTTGTATGACTATTAGATACCGACACAATGATTTTCAAAGATTTGTAATCTTAATGCGGCATTAAACACCTTGCTTTTCTATGAAAAATTGTGCTTTTCCCACACTCCCTAGAGAGACCAAAACTTGTAACCTAGGTTTTGCAAAGTGCTTCAAATTGTTTAAACCAGCTTTCAGTTGTTACAGTTCCGGGTTACATGATTTTCCTTTTTGCCATTCGAGGGAGTGTGGGCCAAGAACAAAAACATACAAGATTCGCAGGAGGATTGTTTGTTGTACAAAATGAGACATGTACTGTATACGTATGTATCTCTCTATGTTAAAACCCTTTGCCTGCCTTTTTTTCACCTGAGACCTCATATTTTTGAACCCTCATAACTTTATTGTGCAGTATTTTTTTAATAATTTTTAATAGAAAGTGTTATTATGAGTCTGTACTTTGTACTGTATTTTGGATATGCTTTGTGACGCTTTTAAAAAAAAAAAAAATCAGTTAACCAGAGCTCTGAGGACGAGCTAACTTGACTAGCATTAACTTCAATTGCGCTCGATCGATTGGGTTTAATGTCAACTTTTTATACAATCGAAAAACTCGATGCACGCAAACGCCCGCAATAAACCCCTTTTCACTTGCTCGTAACTGTTAGCGCTCCACTCCTAATTATAACAATGTTATAATTATTGATACAATTGTAAGTTTGTTGTCCATTTAAAAAGAGAAATGCAACCAGCAATGTGTCCTTACACTGAACTGAGGGACATAAAGGGTAAAAAAGAAAATGCTTTGGCCTCTAGTTATGAAAGTCTGGCGGACCTGATCCTCCAGTGCGGATCAGGTCCGCCAGACTTCGCTGAATACGGCGAGCAATACACTCGCCGTATTCATCATTGCACCAGCAGCTCACAAGAGCTGCTGGTGCAACGCCGCCCTCTGCAGACTCGCGGCCAATGGGGCGCCAGCAGGGGGGTGTCAATCAACCCGATCGTACTCGATCGGGTTGTATTATTGCAATGTGTGTCTGCCTGCTCAGAGCAGGCGGACAGGTTATGGAGCAGCGGTCTTTGTGACCGCTGCTTCATAACTGCTGTTTCTGGCGAGTCTGATGACTCGCCAGAAACACGGGGCATCAAGCTCTATACAGAGCTTGATACATATGCCCCTTTGTGTTAAAGAAACATAGATTTTGACAGCAGATAAGAACCATAGGCCCAACAAGTCTGCCCAAAATGTCCTAAAAATATAAACTTATTTAGTTAGTAGAGTAGCCATATGCTTGTCCCAGGCATTCTTGAAGTCTCGCACGCTGGTTGTCATTACCACCGCTAATGGAAGTTTATTCCATGAATCAACCACCCTTTCTGTGAAGAAGCTCTTCCTGAACCTACTTACCCCTCAAAGTCAATAAAGAGAACAAAGTCAATTTTATAACAGTAGTGAATTGAAAAGTTTGTTAAAATTGCATGCTCCATCTGAACCATGAAAGTGTGATTTTTATTTTTATGTCCCTTTAAAACTAAACATATTTTCAGTAACATACTGTAATGACACTAAAATAAGGCAATATATCTTAAAGGGACAGTAAAGACATAATAAGACATTCATGATTTAGACAGAGCATACAATTTTAAACAACTTTCCAATTTACTTCTATTATTTAATTTGCTTCAATCTCTTGTTATCCTTTGCTGAAAGGTTTATCTAGGTAAGATCAGGAACAACAAAGAACCTAGGTTATAGCTGCTGATTGGTGGCTGCATTTATATACCGATAGTCATTGGCTCACCCATGTGTTAATTTAGAAACCAGTAGTGCATTGCTGCTCCTTCAACAAGTGATACATTTAGAATGAAGGAAATTTGTTGAACAACTTGGTTTTAAATATTAAAAAAAGAAGCACAATTTCAAAAGTATTTAAGTGTTATAAGGGTACTTCTAAATACAAATGTTATGTTTTTTGTTTTTTTTCAGTGAACTGAAAGAGAAGATCCAGCCAGAAATTATAGAACTCATAAAACAACAACGTCTTAATCGTCTTGTTGAAGGAACATGCTTCCGAAAAATCAACAGTCGCAGAAGGCAAGGTTAGTTCATGGGTAATGAGAGAGAATGGCAAATGATTTTGCTTGTCTTTATTTTTCCTGCATGCTTTATGAGCATGACACATTAAGTCAAGTCTATTTAGCTTTGATTCCTTCAGTATATAAATATAGCTGAGCATGTTGTCTAGAATTTTCTACTGGATTGTCAGAAACAATGTAACTGAAACAGAGCAACATTTAGAAAATTGTTACCGATCAGTATATTACATCATTTAAAGAGTTATTAACCTATCGCTGACCATGTTGTGCTGTAACACATTCTAAAGCAAAGCACTGTGGTAAAGAAAAAATAAATACCTTGTAATTACAAGATTTCTATAGTTCTGTAATAAATTAACAAAGTTAGAAAACTTTCTGAATATACTGACACAATTTGATGCATTTTTTTTTTCTTCTTCAATCATGGAACTCCCCCAACACTTGAATTAAAAGGCGAAGCCAGGCCGGACTTTTTACTGGAATAGGCATGGCTTGACACTGTCATTTTGTTAATAAAGCTTGCATTGTTTTGTAGTACCTTTTCTCCCCTGCTAAGGCCAGTAATGAAAAGAAATGTAGCAGAGTTAGGCTTATGATGTCTGCTGGGTGCACTTCGCAAATAAAAATCTCAAAATGTTTCATGTCTTGTTAATTCTAGACTGGAAACGTGTGGGCACCTTGGATGCTTGAGAGATCTGCATTGTGAAACCTCTTGGCAGCAACTTGCTTAAAGGGACATAAACCAAAAACATTTTTCTTTCATGATTCACATAGAGAATACAATTTTAAACAGCGTTCTCATTTATTCTATTATCTCATTTGCTTCATTCTTTAGATATCCTTTGTTGAAGAAATAGCAAAGCACATGGGTGAGACAATCACACGAGGCATATATGTGCAGTCACCAGCTACTGACCCTATTTAAATGTGCTTTTAGACAAAGGATATTTAGAAAATGAAGAAAATTAGATAAGACGTAAATTGGAAATTTGATTAAAATTGCATGTTCTTTTTAAATCATGGGTTTATGTCCCTTTAACCTTATGCACTGTTTTGCCAGCACCAATGTTTAAAAAGGACACCCTGTCCAATCTTGAATTTGGCTTGGTTAATATTTTAGAGCTGTGCTTGTTAAAGGGGCAGTAAGGTTAAAATTAAACTTTCATGATTCAGATTGAACATACAATTTTAAACAACTTTTCAGTTTACTTCCATTATTAAATTTGAATTGTTCTGTTTGTAGCTTTTGTAGAAGAGTACGTTTTTTAGTGGGATAATAGAACCTCAGGAGAGTGCACGTGTCTTTAGCCCTCTGGTGGCAGCTGTGTTTGCGACAATGTTTTTAGCAATGCTATACGTAGTTGCAAGCACAGTTGCCATAGAGTGCTAAAGACATGTGCACTCTCCTGAGGTCTTATGAGCCCATCTAGGTTTACTGTTTATCAAAGGATAATAAGAGAACAAAGCAAAATTTGATAAAAGAAGTTTGGAAAGTTGTTTTAAATTGCTTGCTCTAACTACAATGACAGTTTAATTTTGACCCTACTGTCCCTTTATACACAATTTATTTAGAATAAAAAACATTTAGAGGATTTTCGTTAACAGCTTGTAAAGTAATTCTAAAATAAATGAAGTAAGTCATGGAATGTCACATACTTTTAAATTATTTATTGAAGGTATTTTCTGTGCTCCATCTGAAATAGTTTATTTTGATGTACTGTATGTAACAAGTTTTCATTTCTAGAAAATAGGTGCTCCTGTGCCGAAAAACATACATTTTTTGTTCTTATGCTTGTGGGGCATGTCCGTTTCCACCAATAGAGCTGCAGGAGTCTTCCTAATCATCCAGTGAGCTTCTAACCCACAGTCCAGTTGTGTATAGACATGCACTTCCTGTTGGTTTCAAAATAAAAATGAGCAACTTTAACTTAGCCACTTTCATGCAAAAATAGCCTTTTAGCATACTTAAACGCACATTTTTTTCTTTCATGATTCAGATACAGCATGCAATTTAATCAACTTTCTAATTTCCTGCTATTATACATTTTTCTTAATGTTCTTAGTATCTGTATTTGAAAAAGCAGAAATGTAAGCTTACGAGACAGCCCATCTTTAGTTCAGCCCCTGGTTAGCGCTTGCTGATTGGTGGCTACATTTAGATACCAAGGGAACGAAGAAATATAATAATAATAATAATAGGAATAAATTAGAAAATTGCTTAAAGGGACACTGTACCCAAAAATTTTGTGATTCAGATTGAGCATGAAATTTTAAGCAAATTTCGAATTTACTTCTATTATCATATTTTCTTCATTCTCTTGGTATCTTTATTTGAAATGCAAGAATGTTTAGATGCCGGCCCATTTTTGGTGAACAACCTGGGTTGTCCTTGCTGATTGGTGGATAAATTCATCCACCAATAAAAAAGTGCTGTCCAGAGTACTGAAACCAAAAAAAAAGCTTAGATGCCTTCTTTTTCAAATAATGATAGCAAGAGAACGAAGAAAAATTGATAATAGGAGTAAATTAGAAAGTTGCTTAAAATTGCATGCTCTTTCTGAATTGCAAATTAACAAATTTGGGTTCAGTGTCCCTTTAAAATTGCATGCTCTATCGGAATCATGAAAGAAAGAAAAAATATGGGTTCAGTATCCCTTTAAATAGTGCTTTCTTATATCCATAATATAAAGCTATTCAATATAATGTCCCTTTAAAAATGTTTCTGGTACCTTAGGCACTGCATCCTCTGTTATCTGAAAAAAAATTATATTAGAAATATTCTTCTTAACTGTATTAGAGGAAAAAGGTTTATTTTTCCCAATCCATCTATATTTTATAACATACACTGTAGGTATTATTATGGGAATAGTTTTTATACATTCTTTTTTAAAAAGAGTTAACCCAGAAACTCAACCTACATGTGGGGGAACTGTCCTTTATAAAATATTAAGCATTCTCTTTCCAGTGAGTTTCTTTGATAAAAATGAAATAAGCAGAGTTCAAATTATTTTTCCAATGTAAAATCTCAATGGCTCCCTCATCTATATTGATATATAAATATCAAAGGTATTAAATCTAATTTTTAATTTTTTAGTGTCTAGTTAACACATATTAGCCAAGGATTTTTTTGGAGCTATCCAGTATTTTATTGCTGGTAGTTGATTTTGCCTTTACTCTTGTGATAATGTGATAGGCTCAGTAAGATGTATTTTACTTCCTAAACATTGTGACCAGATTACAAGTGGAGCGGTATTTAGTGCTTCTGCTCACACGCCATCTCCGCTAGAAGTAAGCATTTTGTGCGAGTCGGGTAGCACTCATATTGCAAGTTGAAAGTAAAAAGTTTTTGCTCATGCACTAACTCGATGCACGCAAAAAAGCCGAAGTTAGGATAGCGCGTGTGCGTTAACAGACTTCCCCATAGAAGTCAATGGAGCAAAAAAGTAGGGGGGGGGGACTAACACCCTACTCGTGCACAAATCCGAGAACTTGACATAAAAATATTAATTTCTTTCATGTAATTGGCAAGAGTCCATGAGCTAGTGACGTATGGGATATACATTCCTACCAGGAGGGGCAAAGTTTCCCAAACCTCAAAATGCCTATAAATACACCCCTCACCACACCCACAATTCAGTTTTACAAACTTTGCCTCCCATGGAGGTGGTGAAGTAAGTTTGTGCTTGATTCTACGTTGATATGCGCTTCGCAGCAGGCTGAAGCCCGGTTTTCCTCTCAAAGTGCAGTGAATGTCAGAGGGATTTGAAGAGAGTATTGCCTATTTGAATACCATGGTCTTCCTCTAGGGGATCTATTTCATAGGTTCTCTGTTATCGGTCGTAGAGATTTCTTCTCCTACCTCCCTTTTCAGATCGACGATATACTCTTATATATCATTACCTCTACTGATTCTCGTTTCAGTACTGGTTTGGCTATCTATTATATGTAGATGAGTGTCTTAGGGTAAGTAAGTCTTATTTTATTTATGACACTCTAAGCTATGGTTTGGCACTTTATATGTAAAGTTCTAAATATATGTTTTAAACTTATATTTGCCATGATTCAGGTCAATCAGTGTTCCTTCTTTCAGACTGTCAGTTTCATTTTTTGGGAAAATGCATATGAATTAAAAAAAAATTCTTACCTTATAAATTAAAAAAAAATTCTTACCTTAAAATTTTCAATTGCCTTTTTTCTTCTAAATTGCGGGCTGTTTGGCTCTCGGGTGCAGAAAATGCGAGAATTTATTGCGTCATTTTTGGTGCAAGACTTTTTGGCGCGAAAATGACGTCATTTCACGTAGTTGCGTCATTTTTGACTCGTGTTTGTTGCAGAAGTTTTTTGGCGCCAAAAAATGTGGGCGTCATTCTTGGCGCCAGTTTTTTTCACATTATTTCAGTCTCACTTTTTAGTTGCTTCTGGTTTCTAGAGGCTTGTTTTGTTTTGCATTTTTTCCCATTCCTGAAACTGTCATTTAAGGAATTTGATAATTTTGCTTTATATGTTGTTTTTTCTATTACATATTGCAAGATGTCACTACCTGACCCTGGATCAGAATCTACTTCTGGAAAGACGCAGCCTGATGTTGGTTCTACCAAAGCTAAGTGCATTTGTTGTAAACTTTTGGTAACTGTTTCTCCGGCTGTAGTTTGTGTTAGTTGTCATGATAAACTATTAAACGCGGATAATATTTCCATTAGTAATAATCCATTACCTGTTGTTGTTCCTTCAACATCTAATGTTCAGGATGTTCCTGTTAATGTAAAAGAATTTGTTTCTAATTCTATTTGGAAGGCTCTGTCTGTTATACCTCCTTCTAGTAAACATAAAAGGTCTTTTAAAACCTCATATTTCAGATGAATTTTTAAATGACCGCCATCATTCTGACTTATCTATCTCTGATGAGGATCTATCTGGTTCAGAAGATTCTGCCTCAGATATTGACACTGATAAATCTTCATATTTGTTTAAGATGGAGTTTATTCGTTCTTTACTCAAAGAAGTGTTGATTGCATTAGCTATGGAGGAGTCTAGTCCTCTTGATATTAAAACTAATAAGCATTTAAATTCGGTTTTTAAACCTCATGTAGTTATTCCAGAAGTTTTTCCAGTTCCTGATGCTATATCAGAAGTAATTTCTAGGGAATGGAATAGTCTGGGTACTTCATTTACTCCTTCTCCAAGGTTTAAGAAATTGTACCCTCTGCCGTCTGATAGATTAGAGTTTTGGGAAAAAATCCCCAAAGTTGACGGGGCTATCTCTACTCTTGCTAAACATACTACTATTCCTACGGTAGATAGTACTTCTTTTAAGGATCCTTTAGATAGGAAGCTTGAATCATTTCTAAGGAAGGCTTATTTATGTTCAGGTAATCTTCTTAGACCTGCAATTTCTTTGGCTGATGTTGCTGCGGCTTCCACCTTCTGGTTGGAGGCTTTAGCGCAACAAGTGTCAGACCATAATGCTTATAGCATTGTTAAACTTCTTCAACATGCTAATAACTTTGTTTGTGATGCCATTTTTTATATCATTAGGATTGATGTCAGGTATATGTCTTTAGCTATTTTAGCTAGAAGAGCTTTATGGCTTAAATCTTGGAATGCAGATATGACTTCTAAGTCAACGTTGCTTTCTCTTTCTTTCCAAGGTAATAAATTATTTGGTTCTCAGTTGGATTCTATAATTTCAACTGTTACTGGGGGGAAGGGAGCTTTTTTGCCTCAGGATAAAAAATCTAAGGGTAAATATAGGGCTGCTAATCGTTTTCGTTCCTTTCGTCAGAATAAGGAACAGAAGCCTGACCCTTCCCCTAAAGGAACAGTTTCCGTTTGGAAACCTTCTCCAGTCTGGAATAAATCGAAGCCTTTTAGAAAATCAAAACCAGCTCCCAAGTCCGCATGAAGGTGCGGCCCTCATTCCAGCACAGCTGGTAGGGGGCAGGTTACGATTTTTCAAAAATGTTTGGATCAATTTGATTCAAAATCTTTGGATTCAGAACATTGTTTCTCAAGGGTATAGAATAGGTTTCAAGGAAAGACCACCTGTGAGAAGATTTTTTTCTCTCACGCATTCCAGTAAACCCAGTAAAGGCTCAGGCGTTTCTGAAATGTGTTTCAGACCTGGAGTCAGCTGGGGTAATTGTGCCAGTTCCAGATCTGGAACGGGGCCTGGGGTTTTACTCAAATCTGTTCATTGTACCAAAGAAGGAGAATTCTTTCAGACCAGTTCTGGATCTAAAAATTTTGAATCGTTATGTAAGGATACCAACATTCAAAATGATGACTATAGGGACTATTCTGCCTTTTGTTCAGCAAGGGCATTATATGTCCACAATAGACTTACAGGATGCATATCTTCATATTCCAATTCATCCGGACCACTAACAGTTCCTGAGATTCTCTTTTCTAGACAAGCATTATCAGTTTGTTGCTCTTCCTTTTGGCCTAGCAACAGCTCCATGGATCTTTTCAAAGGTTCTCGGTGCCCTTCTCTCTGTAATCAGAGAGCAGGGTATTGCGGTATTTCCTTATTTGGATGATATCTTGGTACTTGCTCAGTCTTTACATTCTGCAGAATCTCATACGAATCAACTTGTGTTGTTTCTTCAAAGACATGGTTGGAGGATCAATTTACCAAAGAGTTCTTTGATTCCTCAGACAAGGGTAACCTTTTTGGGTTTCCAAATAGATTCAGTGTCCATGACTTTGTCTCTAACAGAAAAGAGACGTCTGAAATTGGTTTCAGCTTGTCAAAACCTTCAGTCTCAATCATTCCCTTCGGTAGCTTTGTGCATGGAAATTCTAGGTCTCATGACTGCTGCATCGGACGCGATCCCCTTTGCTCGTTTTCACATGAGACCTCTCCAGATTTGTATGCTGAACCAATGGTGCAGGGATTATACAAAGATATCACAATTAATATCCTTAAATCCCAATGTTCGATCTTCTCTGACTTGGTGGTTGGATCACCATCGTTTAGTTCAATGGGCCTCCTTTGTTCGTCCAACCTGGACTGTGATCTCAAAAGATGCGAGTCTTTCAGGTTGGGGAGCTGTATGGGGATCTCTGACAGCGCAGGGGGTTTGGGAATCTCAGGAGGCGAGATTATCAATCAACATTTTGGAACTCCATGCGATTTTCAGAGCTCTTCAGTTCTGGCCTCTTCTGAAGAGAGAATCGTTTATTTGTTTTCAGACAATGTCACAACCGTGGTGTATTTCAATCATCAAGGTGGGACTCACAGTCTTCAGGCTATGAAAGAAGTATCTTGGATACTTGTATGGGCAGAATCCAGCTCCTGTCTAATCTTTGCGGTTCACATCCCAGGTATAGACAATTGGGAAGCGGATTATCTCAGTTGCCAGACGTTACATCCGGGCGAATGGTCTCTTCACCTAGAGGTATTTCTTCAGATTGTTCAAATCTGGGGACTTCCAAAAGTGATTTCCAAAATCCCAATGGAGCGTTCGTTTGTACTGCTGGTGGCTCCAGCATGGCCACACAGGTTTTGGTATGCAGATCTCGTTCGGATGGCCAGTTGTCAACCTTGGACACTTCCGTTAAGGCCAGACCTTCTATCTCAAGGCCCATTTTTCCATCAGGATCTCAAATCATTAAATTTGAAGGTATGGAGATTGAACGCTTAATACTTAGTCATAGAGGTTTCTCTGACTCAGTGATTAATACTATGTTACAGGCTTGTAAATCTGTGTCTAGAAAGATATATTACAGAGTTTGGAAGACTTACATTTCTTGGTGTTCTTCTCATAGATTCTCTTGGCATTCTTTTAGAATTCCTAGAATTTTACAGTTTCTTCAGGATGGTTTGGATAAGGGTTTGTCTGCAAGTTCTTTGAAAGGACAAATCTCTGCTCTTTCTGTTCTGTTTCACAGGAAAATTGCTAATCTTCCTGATATTCATTGTTTTGTAGAGGCTTTGGTTCGTATCAAGCCTGTCATTAAGTCAATCTCTCCTCCTTGGAGTCTTAATTTGGTTTTGAGGGCTTTACAGGCTTCTCCGTTTGAGCCTATGCATTCTCTGGACATTAAATTACTTTCTTGGAAAGTCTTGTTCCTTTTGGCCATCTCTTCTGCTAGAAGGGTTTCTGAGTTATCTGCTCTTTCTTGTGAGTCTCCTTTTCTGATTTTTCATCAGGATAATGCGGTTTTGCGGACTTCATTTAAATTTTTACCTAAAGTTGTGAATTCTAACAACATTAGTAGAGAAATTGTTGTCCCTAATCCTAAGAATTCTCTGGAGAGATCTTTACATTCTTTGGATGTAGTAAGAGCTTTGAAATATTATGTTGAAGCTACTAAATATTTCAGAAAGACTTCAAGTCTATTTGTTATCTTTTCTGGTTCTAAGAAAGGTCAGAAGGCTTCTGCCATTTCTTTGGCATCTTAGTTAAAGCTTTTGATTCGTCATGCTTATGTGGAGTCGGGTAAATCCCCTCCTCAGAGGATTACGGCTCATTCTACTAGGTCAGTTTCTACTTCCTGGGCTTTTAAGAATGAAGCTTCTGTTGATCAGATTTGCAAAGCAGCAACTTGGTCTTCTTTGCATACTTTTACTAAATTCTACCATTTTGATGTTTTTTCTTCCTCAGAAGCAGTTTTTGGTAGAAAAGTACTTCAGGCAGCTGTTTCAGTTTGATTCTTCTGCTTATAATTTCAGTTTTTTTCATTATAAAGATTAAAACTTTTTGATTTGGGTTGTGGATTGTTTTTTCAGCGGAATTGGCTGTCTTTATTTTATCCCTCCCTCTCTAGTGACTCTTGCGTAGAAGTTCCACATCTTGGGTATCTGCTATCCCATATGTCACTAGCTCATGGACTCTTACCAATTACATGAAAGAAAACATAATTTATGTGAGAACTTACCTGATAAATTAATTTCTTTCATATTGGCAAGAGTCCATGAGGCCCACCCTTTTTTGTGGTGGTTATGATTTTTTTGTATAAAGCACAATTATTCCAATTCCTTGTTTGATGCTTTCGCTCCTTTCTTATCACCCCACTTCTTGGCTATTCGTTAAACTGAATTGTGGGTGTGGTGAGGGGTGTATTTATAGGCATTTTGAGATTTGGGAAACTTTGCCCCTCCTGGTAGGAATGTATATCCCATACGTCACTAGCTCATGGACTCTTGCCAATATGAAAGAAATGAATTTATCAGGTAAGTTCTTACATAAATTATGTTATTTCACATTTCAAAAATGTTCTTCACATAGCAGGAATATGTTATATTTATTGATAAATACATTTTTGTACATATACAGTATGTGATGCTATTTTGGTACATTTTATATATATATATATATATATATATATATATATATATATATATATATATATATATATATATATATATAATTATTAACTATGAATATTGCATAAATATTATTTTTTGTGTTTTCATCTTCTGAACTGCAAAGGGCTCCTGTTCACTTATATATATGTCTATAGTATGTATGTGTTTATATGTTTGTAAATACATGTATACACATATAAATACATAGATACATATGTACACACATATAAACACACACATATATATATATATATATATATATATATATATATATATATATATATATATATATATATATACAGGTGGCCCTCGGTTTACGCCGGTTCAATTTGCGGGGATATATGTGTGTGCAGGTGACTATTACTGTGCATAATTATTAGGCAACTTAACCAAAAACAAATATATACCCATTTCAATTATTTATTTTTACCAGTGAAACCAATATAACATCTCAACATTCACAAATATACATTTCTGACATTCAAAAACAAAACAAAAACAAATCATTGACCAATATAGCCACCTTTCTTTGCAAGGACACTCAAAAGCCTGCCATCCATGGATTCTGTCAGTGTTTTGATCTGTTCACCATCAACATTGCGTGCAGCAGCAACCACAGCCTCCCAGACACTGTTCAGAGAGGTGTACTGTTTTCCCTCCTTGTAAATCTCACATTTGATGATGGACCACAGGTTCTCAATGAGGTTCAGATCAGGTGAACAAGGAGGCCATGTCATTAGATTTTATTCTTTTATACCCTTTCTTGCCAGCCACGCTGTGGAGTACTTGGACGCGTGTGATGGAGCATTGTCCTGCATGAAAATCATGTTTTTCTTGAAGGATGCAGACTTCTTCCTGTACCACTGCTTGAAGAAGATGTCTTCCAGAAACTGGCAGTAGGACTGGGAGTTGAGCTTGACTCCATCCTCAACTTGAAAAGGCCCCACAAGCTCATCTTTGATGATACCAGCCCCAACCAGTACTCCACCTCCACCTTGCTGGCGTCTGAGTCGGACTGGAGCTCTCTGCCCTTTACCAATCCAGCCACGGGCCCATCCATCTGGCCCATCAAGACTCACTCTCATTTCATCAGTCCATAAAACCTTAGAAAAATCAATCTTGAGATATTTCTTGGCCCAGTCTTGACGTTTCAGCTTGTGTGTCTTGTTCAGTGATGGTCGTCTTTCAGCCTTTCTTACCTTGGCCATGTCTCTGAGTATTGCACACCTTGTGCTTTTGGGCACTCCAGTGATGTTGCAGCTCTGAAATATGGCCAAACTGGTGGCAAGTGGCATCTTGGCAGCTGCACGCTTGACTTTTCTCAGTTCATGGGCAGTTATTTTGCGCCTTGGTTTTTCCACACGCTTCTTGCGACCGTGTTGACTATTTTTTAATGAAACGCTTGATTGTTCGATGATCACGCTTCAGAAGCTTTGCAATTTTAAGAGTGCTGCATCCCTCTGCAAGATATCTCACTATTTTTGACTTTTCTGAGCCTGTCAAGTCCTTCTTTTGACCCATTTTGCCAAAGGAAAGGAAGTTGCCTAATAATTATGCACACCTGATATAGGGTGTTGATGTCATTAGACCACACCCCTTCTCATTACAGAGATGCACATCACCTAATATGCTTAATTGGTAGTAGGCTTTCGAGCCTATACAGCTTGGAGTAAGACAACATGCATAAAGAGGATGATGTGGTCAAAATACTCATTTGCCTAATAATTCTGCACTCCCTGTATTATTAGGTTTATAATGCTGTATAGCATTTAAAGTCTTCATTTCAAAGCTTTAAAAATAATGTATTAGGTGTTACTTATGACAATTTTGAGAGGGGTCTGGAACCTAACTCCCTCACTTCCCATTGACTTACATTATAAACTGGGTTTTAATTTACAATGGTTTCGATTTACAACCATTCCTCATATTTAGACATGTATATGTATGGCCTTTTTTTCATTTTTTTTTATTAGTGTTATTATTAATGTTTTGTGCATGTTAACTTCAATTGTGCTCAATCGATCGTGCTTACTTTCAACCTGTAATACAAGCGCTATACCCAATGTTCTCAAACAACCGTGATAAACCCCTTTTTTCTCACACGTAACTATTACGTGCCACTTGTAATCTGGCCTTGTGTTTGTGCATATGTGCAATATATATGTGTGTATGTGTATGTATATATATATATATATATATATATATATATATATATATATATACCTAAATATTCAGTTCAGACTTCAATAAATTGTCTCTGTTTTCATCTCTTCCAACAAATATGGAAGAGATGCAGTACGACAAACTTTTAATCCCGAGAACCCTGCTATAGTAATGTTCACAGGGGTATGTGATGCAGAAGTACAGAAAGCGTATTGTACGTCTACACTGATCTGCATATACCGTTATCACAACACAGCAGTAGTTAAATGGAGGCCTTTGGCATAGTTGCTTACACGTTCCATCTATTTCAATAGGATATAAAATACCTTATAATCCTTTGTGTAGTGTTGCAATAAAGTAACATACAGGCACATTATGAAAGCTTTCCAAATAGGTTGACATCTTGTTTGCTACAATTGTTTTTCAAGGGCCCTCTCCCATATGTGGAAGAACCAGTAGTACTTGTTACTGAAGTATACAAAGTTTGTAACTGTATTTTTGTTAGTAAAACATGCATTGTCTTGCATTAAGTGTAACAGGGATAGACTTGTGAAATCTGTAGTTTACACTTGTAATTCTCAGAACTGGACGACCCACATATCGTTTGTTAAATTACATGAAAAGAGGGGGAGCAGGATAAATAATTAAACTAGAGTATGCATAATTAAGCCCTTTATTACAATCTCAATGTGTTTTATGTCCCTTTTAAGCATGGTCCCTGGGTACAAATGTTGGCATGTTGCCACAAGGCATTTTCTGTATATATAGGAGAGATAATCCCTTGACATTTGGGATCAGTGGTGTATTCATTATTTATTTGCTTTTAAACAAAAGACTATCCCATAGCAGATAGATTTAGTCTACTATTTGTATTACATCACTGGTGTTTTAGAGACCTCTTTATTAGCTGCTTCAGGCTATTTGACTTGTGTTCAATCTCCCTGCTGTAGTATTATTATTATTATTATTAAGAAATTGAATCAGATGATCTCAGTATATTGTCATTTTTATTCATTATGGATATATAGATAAGATATAGATAGATGATAGACAGATAGATAAATACGCAAGGTTTGAATATGTTATTGCTAAACTATGTTTAAATGGACTGTGGACATTATAACACTGAAATATGTCCTATAGTAAACTTTACTCACAAATAATTGTTTTTTATCTAAGTATTTTAGATTTCCTATGGCAAGAAATGTGGCACTTATAGAAAGCTAAAGCTGGATTAAAATTACAAAAAAAAAATACAATGAAAACTCAAAGTAATAGCAATTATTTGTATTTGTTTAGTAAGAGTAAATTGGGCAAAAGCATTTCTACATAATAATGTCCCTTTAAGGTCTACTTTATCATACCGGTTTCTCAGGAAGAGCATCTCACATGTAATTTTATTTTCAGTGCAATTTAATTATTTTAGTTATATGTAAATAATACAATTACAATTACAATCAGTTTTCAAATTATTCCCTTTTACTGAAGCTTCATCTGTGTGGATCCCAGTGTGCAATTTTTAATATTTTCTTGTGTTTCCTGAAACTTCAAAGTCACCTGATTACTGTAGTGATCTCTGTGCTGCCTTTAGCTAGCACAGTATTTCATTAAAACGCAAATCGCTTTTTATATTTCAGATTTTTACATGATTGAACACTGACTGTCTTATATCCATTTCATTTAATAAAGGGACATGATAGTCAAAATTAAGCTTTTCATGCAATTTTAAAGGACTTTATGTCTATTATTAAATTGACATTGTTGTCTTGTTATCCTTTGTTGAAAAGCATACCTAGCTCAGGAGCAGCAATTCACTCATGTGAGGTGTGCTAGGTTGTGATTGGTGGTTACACATATATGCCTCTTCAGAATGGTCCCAAAACTACATTGCTGCTATGGATCTGACTTTATCTATGTGTTAAATATTGTTCCAAAATACCATTTTATATATATATATATATATATGTATTTATGAATAAATATAATGGGGTAATACATTATCGCACATGCAATATTCTAAGTTCGGCTTTCTCTTGTAAGGTGTATCCAGTCCACGGATCATCCATTACTTGTGGGATATTCTCCTTCCCAACAGGAAGCTGCAAGAGGATCACCCACAGCAGAGCTGTCTATATAGCTCCTCCCCTAACTGCCACCTGCCAGTCATTCTCTTGCAGCTCTCGACAAGATAGGAAGTAGCTAGAGAGATGTGGTTCATTAATGTAGTTTATCTTCAATCAAAAGTTTGTTATTTTCAAATGGTACCGGAGTTGTACTATTTTAGCCTCAGGCAGAAAGTTGAAGAAGAGTCTGCCTGTGTTCTTTGATGATCTTAGCAGGTTGTAACTAAGATCCATTGCTGTTCTCACACATAACTGAAGAGATGAGGTAACTTCAGCTGGGGGAATAGCGTGCAGGGTCTCCTGCTATGAGGTATGTGCAGTTTAAATTTTTTCTAGAGAAATGATATGCTAGAAAATGCTGACAATACCGGATTTATTTAAGGTAAGCCTGATTACAGTGATTTAATAACGACTGGTATCATGCTTGCTGTAAAGGGTAATATTTTTTTTTTATTTACTCACATTACTGAATAGATATAACATTTGCTGAAGGTGTATGAACGTTTATTACATACTGGTGATAAAACTTTATTCTGGGACCCAGCTTTTTCCACATGGCTGACTAGATTTTGCCTAGGGATAGTTTTTTTTAGGCCCTCTCACTGTGAGAACAGGCTGGGAGGGGCCTATTTTCGGCCTAAATTGTGCATTAGTTTTTGCAGTTTGAGACATCCAGCTTCCCTGAAGGAGTCCCCTGAACATTTAGGACCTCTCTAAAGGGTTTTTGTGCCTTCCAAAGTCATTGTATGGGCAGGTAAGGCCACAGTAGAGCTGTGGCAGTTGGTTGTGACTGTTTAAAAACGTTTATATCGTTTTATTGATCCGGTTTTGAAACTAAGGGGTTAATCTTCCATTTGCAAGTGGGTGCAATGCTCTTTTAGCCTATTATACACACTGTACAAATTTCGTAAGATTTACTGCTTTTTTCACTGTTTTGCAGTTTCTGTGATTGTTTTTTCCTCTTAAAGGCACAATACCGTTTTTATTTTCTGCTTGTTCACAGTTATTAAAGTGTTTTCCAAGCTTGCTGGTCTCATTACTAGTCTGTTTAAACATGTCTGACATAGAGGAAACTCATTGCTCATTATGTTTAGAAGCCATTGTGGAACCCCCTCTTAGAATGTGTACCAAATGCACTGATTTTACTATAGATTACAAAGACCATATTCTGGCTTTAAAAAATTTATCACCAGAAGAAATTGAGAAGGAGGAAGTTATGCCGTCTAACTATCCCTACGTGTCAGATCCTATAAATCCCGCTCAGGGGACGCCTAGTACATCTAGCGTATACCTTGCAAGACTTGGCGGCAGTTATGAATCATACCCTTACAGAGGTATTATCTAAACTGCCAGGATTGCAAGGAAAGCGACACAGCTCTGGGACTAGAATAAATACAGAGCTCTCTGACGCTTTAGTAGCTATGTCTGATATACCCTCACATTATACTGAAGCTGAAGCAGGGGAGCTTCAATCTGTGGGTGAATTTTCTGATTCAGGGAAGATACTTAAATCTGATTCTGATATGTCTACATTTAAATTTAAGCTTGAACACCTCCGCGTATTGCTCAGGGAGGTTTTAGCAACTCTGGACGACTGTGACACTATTGTAGTTCCAGAGAAATTATGTAGATTGGATTAATACTATGCAGTACCTACTTAGACTGATGTTTTTCCAATCCCTAAAAGGTTTTCTGAAATTATTACTAAGGAATGGGATAGACCAGGTGTACCGTTCTCTCCCCCTCCTGTTTTTAAAAAGATGTTTCCTATAGACGCCGCTACACGGGACTTATGGCAGACGGTCCCTAAGGTGGAGGGAGCAGTTTCTACTCTAGCTGCTGCTGCGGCTTTCTGGTTTGAGTCCCTAGAGGAGGCTCTACAGGTTGAAACCCCGTTGGAAGATATTATTGACAAGCTTAGGGCCCTTAAGCTAGCCAATTCATTTGTTTCTGATGCCGTTGTTCATTTAACCAAGCTAACGGCTAAAAATTCAGGTTTTGCTATTCAGGCGCACAGGGCGCTATGGCTTAAATCCTGGTCAGCTGACGTGACTTCAAAGTCTAAACTTCTCAACATTCCCTTCAAAGGACAGACCCTATTCGGGCCTGGACTGAAGGAGATCATTTCTGAAATCACTGGAGGAAAAGGTCACGCCCTTCCTCAAGACAGGTCCAACAAATTAAGGACCAAACAGTCTAGTTTTTGGCCTTTTCGAAACTTCAAGAGTGGCACAGCTTCAACTTCCTCTAACACAAAACAAGAGGGAACTTTTGTCCAGTCTAAGCCGGTTTGGAGACCTAACCAGGCTTGGAACAAGGGGAAACAGGCCAAAAAGCCTGCTGCTGCCTCTAAGACAGCATGAAGGAGCAGCCCCCGATCCGGAAATGGATCTAGTAGGGGGCAGACTCTCTCTCTTCGCCCAGGCTTGGGCAAGAGATGTCCATGATCCCTGGGCATTGGAAATTGTGTCCAAGGGTTATCTTCTGGAATTCAAAACCTCTCCCCCAAAAGGGAGATTTCATCTCTCACTTTTATCTGCAAACCAGATAAAAAGAGAGGCATTCTTACATTGTGTTCAAGACCTTCTAATTATGGGAGTGATCCACCCAGTTCCGCAGGAGGAACAGGATCAGGGCTTCTATTCAAATCTGTTTGTAGTTCCCAAGAAAGAGGGAACATTCAGACCAATCTTAGATCTCAAAATCTTAAACAAATTTCTCGGAGTTCCATCCTTCAAGATGGAGACTATTCGAACCATCCTTCCTATGATCCAGGAGGGTCACTATATGACTACCTTAGACCGAAAGGATGCTTATCTTCACATCCCGATACACAAAGATCATAATCGTTTTCTCAGGTTTGCCTTTCTAGACAGGCACTACCAGTTTGTGGCTCTTCCCTTCGGGTTGGCCATGGCACCAAGAATCTTTACAAAGGTTCTAGGGTCCCTTCTAGCGGTCCTAAGGCCGCGGGGTATAGCAGTAGCCCCTTACTTAGACGACATTCTGATACAGGCGTCGACTTTTCCAAGTTGCCAGGTCCCACACGGACATTGTTCTGGCATTTCTGAGGTCCCATGGGTGGAAGGTGAACAAAGAAAAGAGCTCTCTATCACCTCTAACAAAAGTTTCATTCCTAGGGACTCTGATAGATTCGGTAGAAATTAAGGCCAGATTGTCAAAACTTCTAGACTCTTGCCGTGTTCTTTATTCCACTTCTCGTCCTTCAGTGGCTCCGTTTATGGAAGTAATCGGTTTAATGGTAGCGGCAATGGACATAGCACCGTTTGCCCGCCTACATCTCAGACCGCTGCAACTTTGCATGCTCAGTCAGTGGAATGGGGATTACACAGATTTGTCCCCTCTACTAAATCTGGATCAAGAAACCAGGGATTCTCTTCTCTGGTGGCTATCTCAGGTCCATCTGTCCAAGGGGATGAGCTTCCGCAGGCCAGACTGGACTATAGTAACGACAGATGCCAGCCTTATGGGCTGGGGTGCAGTCTGGAACTAAGAGCGATATTTAATGCTCTTCAGGCTTGGCCTCAGCTTGCTGCGGTCAGGTTCATCAGATTTCAGTCGGACAATATCACGACTGTAGCCTACATCAACCATCAAGGGGGAACAAGGAGTTCCCTTGCAATGTTGGAGGTTTCAAAAATAATTCTATGGGCAGAGGTTCACTCTTGCCATCTATCAGCTATCCATATCCCAGGAGTAGAGAACTGGGAGGCGGATTTTCTAAGTCGGCAGACTTTTCATCCGGGGGAGTGGGAACTCCATCCGGAAGTGTTTGCACAGTTGATTCAACGTTGGGGCAAACCAGAATTGGATCTCATGGCGTCTCGTCAGAACGCCATGCTTCCACCGTTTCCTCTGCTCCCTCGTTTGATTGCCAAGATCAAGCAGGAGAGAGTTTCAGTGATTTTGATAGCACCTGCGTGGCCACGCAGGACTTGGTATGCAGATCTGGTGGACATGTCATCCCTTCCACCATGGACTCTACCGCTGAGACAGGACCTTCTACTTCAGGGTCCTTTCAACCATATAAATCTAATTTCTCTGCGTCTGACTGCTTGGAGATTGAACGCTTGATTTTATCAAAACGCGGTTTCTCCGAGTCAGTCATTGATACCTTAATTCAGGCTCGAAAGCCTGTCACCAGGAAAATCTATCATAAGATATGGTGTAAATATCTTTATTGGTGTGAATCCAAGGGTTACTCATGGAGTAAAGTCAGGATTCCCAGGATATTATCTTTTCTCCAAGAGGGATTGGAGAAGGGATTGTCAGCTAGTTCCTTAAAGGGACAGATTTCTGCTCTGTCTATTCTTTTGCACAAGCGTCTGGCAGATGTTCCAGATGTTCAGGCGTTTTGTCAGGCTTCAGTTAGAATCAAGCCTGTGTTTAAACCTGTTGCTCCGCCATGGAGTTTAAATTTAGTTCTTAAGGTTCTTCAAGGGGTTCCGTTTGAACCTCTGCATTCCATAGATATCAAGCTTTTATCTTGGAAAGTTCTGTTTTTGGTAGCTATTTCTTCGGCTCGAAGAGTTTCAGAGTTATCTGCCTTACAGTGTGATTCCCCTTATCTGATCTTCCATGCAGATAAGGTAGTTTTGCGTACCAAACCTGGGTTTCTTCCTAAGGTGGTATCTAATAAGAATATCAATTGTTGTTCCGTCACTGTATCCTAATCCTTCTTCAAAGAAGGAATGTCTATTACATCATCTTGACGTGGTTCGTGCTTTAAAGTTTTATTTACAAGCTACTAAGGATTTTCGTCAAACATCGGCATTGTTTGTTGTTTACTCTGGACAGAGAAGAGGCCAAAAGGCTTCAGCAACTTCTCTTTCCTTTTGGTTAAGAAGTATAATCCGCTTATTTTATGAGATTGCTGGCCAGCAGCTTCCTGTAAGAATTTCAGCTCATTTCACTAGAGCAGTGGCTTCCACATGGGCTTTTAAAAATGAGGCTTCTGTTGAACAGATTTGCAAGGTGGCGACTTGGTCTTCGCTCCATACTTTTTCTAAATTCTACAAATTTGATACTTTTGCTTCTTCGGAGGCTATTTTTGGGAGAAAGTTCTTACAGGCAGTGGTGCCTTCCGTTTAAGCACCTGCCTTGTCCCTCCCTTCATCCGTGTCCTAAAGCTTTGGTATTGGTATCCTACAAGTAATGGATGATCCGTGGACTGGATACACCTTACAAGAGAAAACAAAATTTATGCTTACCTGATAAATTTATTTCTCTTTTGGTGTATCCAGTCCACGGCCCGCCCTGTCTTTTTAAGGCAGGTGTTTTTTAAATTTTTAAACTACAGTCACCACTGCACCCTATAGTTTCTCCTTTCTCTTGCTTGTCTTCGGTCGAATGACTGGGAGGTGGCAGTTAGGGGAGGAGCTATATAGACAGCTCTGCTGTGGGTGATCCTCTTGCAGCTTCCTGTTGGGAAGGAGAATATCCCACAAGTAATGGATGATCCGTGGACTGGATACACCACAAGAGAAATAAATTTATCAGGTAAGCATACATTTAGTTTTTTACACGCATCAGGTTAGCGCGCAAGCAACAACTCTTTACTTTCAACTTGTAATACGATCGCTACCCAACATGCGCAAAAAAACTTCTACCGGAGCTAGTGCTCGAGTGGAAGCGTTAAATACCGCTCCACTTGTAATCTGACCCATAGTATGTAAAAATCATGTTGGAGTGTAATAAAACACATAAAAACAAGGATATGTGTATAAGGTTGAAGATAAACCTATGCAGTTAGTCCACTCTCTTGAGTCTGGCCAGACTGTGGCAAACACAGCTTCCATCTCTTCATCAGGTCAGTGGACCTTATTTACTATTGTTTATATTTACTTTGTTCTCTTGCTCTCATGTGTTGACAAACATTATTAGGTAGGCTCAGGAGCAGCAATGCACTACTGGGAGCTGGCGGGAGGATACACATACATGTTTCTGCTCAATAATAACTGTGTATTCAGTTCCTTTTCAGAGAATAAAAACATAGTTATACACAAGAAGTAATTGAACACAGATTAGAGCATCTTCTTCTTATGTCCCTTTAATAATCACTCTGATGTAGAAGGATCATTTTGTTACTTGAAATACAAGCTAGGGCCCCCACAGAACAGAAAATAACACGATTGTTATACAGTGTGCGATATTGTTTCATATAGCTAATGGCTCTGCAGCTGATTAAATATGCAGTAATGTACAGTGCACAAGGGTATGTTACAACTTCTGTTATGCAGGTGTGAAATGGCTATCAGAGGAAATATGTTCTACCTCATCTTTTATAGCATATCTGGTTAACATTGTTTTTTATATCTATATTCAGATTGTGTGCCATATTTAGGGCTAGATTAGGAGGGACGCGCTAACTGTTGTGCGCAAATAATAAGGGGTTTATCGCGGCTGTTTACACACGTTGGAAGTAGCACGCATATTACAGGTTGAAAGTAAACGAGTTTGCTTGAGCACAATTTAATTTAACATGCGTCGGGATAGCGTGACATCAGAGCTCTGGTTAACTATTAAGCTTGACTAAAAAGTTGCACAAAAAACATTAAAAATACATTTGGGGGGGGGGGTGCAGAGCTAACTGCCGAAACGATCAGACGTGTTTCCCTGAGGCTCTCACTTATACCCATAATTTACCTAATTATATTGCAATTTCTGTGTAAAAAAGCAGTAATACTCTCTCCATAAAGATGATATACTCGGGTATGTGTGCAGAATATGATCAATGGTACATTACTCCTTTATGCAGAGGCCCTGACGGCGGGAAGCAGAGTCCATCTCCCTTTACTTTCTGCTCTCTTAAAGTGGAAACTCTAACCAAAGCTACTTTACCTCACTTATAGACTAAAGGCTCTTAGAAAGTCACAGCACTGAGAGCTGCTTCAACAACCGGGTCCTTTGAATCCCCTCCTTATCTACCTTCGCTCCTGACAACTGAGACAAAGCTACTCACAGAGAGATTAAACTGCAGGACAACCTAATTGCCTCTTCTAGCTGGCGGAAATAACTTCAACATATATGAAACCTCATACACAAAGATTCAGATCCTTCTGGTAGCCCTGACTAAACAGGTAGATGACTCTTTCGCCTGCCTCATATCTATAGTTAAGGGGTGAACCACTGAGAACGAAGTCGCAGACTTTAAAATGGCGTACCGGTTAAACAAGGATTTGCAGCGCAGTAATTTATACCCCATCTCCAACGTAGCGGAGAATATCTGGAGAAGTGAGCTAGCACAGGAGGACTTATCCATACAGCCGCAGGGAGATGATCGAATATGTCAGAGTCTTGAGACTAATGGTGATCCAACCACATTCGATAAAGCCAGGCTTGCTGGCACAGCTAGGGTGATGCACCTACTGGCATGGGTTGGGCTGGCAGCCATGACATCCAGGGAAGCATAAGCAGTGAACTAACAATAGCACACTATATAAAAGAAAAAACTTGTTTTCTCTCCTATGCCCATTTTCAGCACTGTGTTAAGCACAATATGAAAGGAAAAAACTTGTTCTCTCTCCTAGGCCCATTTTCAACACTGTGTTACATGGGGCATACATGGGGCATAGGAGAGAGAAGTTTTTTTTTTTTCCTTTATAGTACATTTCACTAAATACATGTACATACCTTCCAACATTTCAAAATTCAAAAGAGGGACACCCCCCCCCCCCCCCCCCCCGCGGCAAAAAATTGAAATGTGGTGGGCGGGGCTTAAAAATCATAAGACCAAAGTAATATAAATAAAATTCTAAATAAAGTAATATTTTAATACACAGGCAGCAAATCAAACTTGAGCTCAAACCACTGGTATGGCTATGTGATCTATGTATTTAATTATCCTTTGCAAAGATATTGCTAAATATTTTTATCTTAATTGGACATTTAATAATACACTCTTTAAAACTGCTCTCTGCATTCCCCATTAATATGCTAGAGTCTGGCCTTTAAAGTCAACAAAAATGCACAGTAGCACACTACATAGCATACACTTACACATGCAGATACACACACACACACACACACACTACATAGCATACACTTATACATGCAGATACACACACACACTACATAGCATACACTTATACATGCAGATACACACACACTACATAGCATACACTTACACATGCAGATACACACACACACACTACATAGCATACACTTATACATGCAGATACACACACACACTACATAGCATACACTTATACATGCAGATACACACACACTACATAGCATACACTTACACATGCAGATACACACACACTACATAGCATACACTTATACATACAGATACACACACACACTACATAGCATACACTTACACATGCAGATACACACACACTACATAGCATAGACTTACAAATGCAGATACACACACACTACATAGCATACACTTACAAATGCAGATACACACACACTACATAGCATACACTTACACATGCAGATACACACACACTACATAGCATACACTTATACATACAGATACACACACACTACATAGCATACACTTACACATGCAGATACACACACACTACATAGCATACACTTATACATGCAGATACACACACACACACACTACATAGTATACACTTATATATGCAGATACACACACACTACATAGCATACACTTACAAATGCAGATACACACACACTACATAGCATACACTTATACATGCAGATACACACACACTACATAGCATACACTTATACATGCAGATGCACACACACTACATAGCATACACTTACACATGAAGATACACACACACTACATAGCTTACACTTACACATGAAGATACACACACACACACTACATAGCATACACTTTCACAGGCAGATACACACACACTACATAGCATACACTTATACATGCAGATACACACACACACTACATAGTATACACTTATACATGCAGATACACACACACTACATAGCATACACTTACAAATGCAGATACACACACACTACATAGCATACACTTATACATGCAGATACACACACACACACTACATAGTATACACTTATACATGCAGATACACACACACTACATAGCATACACTTACAAATGCAGATACACACACACTACATAGCATACACTTACAAATGCAGATACACACACACTACATAGCATACACTTATACATGCAGATGCACACACACTACATAGCATACACTTACATATGAAAATACACACACACACTACATAGCTTACACTTACACATGAAGATACACACACACACTACATAGCATACACTTATACAGGCAGATACACACACTACATAGCATACACTTAAACATGCAGCATACACTTATACATGCAGACACACACACACTACATAGTATACACTTATACATGCAGATACACATATACACACTACATAGCTTACATTTATACATGCAGACACACACACTACATAGCATAAACTTATACATACAGATACACACACACAGTTATGGATACAGATACACACACACACTACATCATATATGGGTATCTGTAACTCTTTGTATGGGGTCCTGGGGTTGGCAAGCACATTAGCTGGCAGTCTGCGGCTGCCACTGTTCGTTACCCTGGTATTAGCACTGCTCATTGTATAAAACTGAAGGCATGCTAGTATTATCACCAGAGTCACCGTTACCCGTGGTCAGAATGTATACAGCCTTCTTACTCCTGCTTAACCCACACACCATTCCTTTTCCACAGGGAATATAACAGGTATCTAACCCTGTCAGAGTAAAGCCAGCTGCTTCTGAGTATGGGCCCAACAGAATTTTTAATGCCTGGGGCAAATCGGGACAGATGGCTAGCAACCCGGGACAGGGGGACAGACCCCTAAAATCGGGACTGTCCCGCGAAAATCGGGACAGTTGGGGGGTATGCATGTAGTTAATTTAACATATGACACAGCAGCAGTTAGTTGGACACACAGTAGTGACACATAGTATTAGTGTCTATGCATATGTGCTGCAGACTTGCTATAGTTATATATTTATGTGTGTGTTTTGCTTTTTTTTCTGAGGTGGTGATTTACAT
Organism: Bombina bombina; assembly: GCF_027579735.1. Taxonomy (NCBI): domain Eukaryota; kingdom Metazoa; phylum Chordata; class Amphibia; order Anura; family Bombinatoridae; genus Bombina; species Bombina bombina. The sequence goes on along the minus strand of NC_069503.1, from coordinate 505,268,697 downwards.
TTTTTTAAAAGTGTACACATACAATAAATAAAAGAAGTACATTATAGCTATTCTTTAAGTACCAAGAAGTATCTACAGCTAATTTCATTTAAACTAGTTTTGTTGTTTGTATTTTAATGCTCTCATCATTTATTGAACAATGATAACTATGTACTTTAAGATTCTGTACAGTTTACTGCATTTTTTTTATTGAGAAATGTATGTTTAACAGTTATTTAAAAAAAATTGCGATTAAAATTGCAATCGCGATATTTCATGCCCAAAATCGCAATATTAATTTTTCCCCATATATAAGTGCATTGGAGCTATTTCCAGTAGCTGAAAACATGTAAAAGCATATGTATGCAATATTCATGGTTAATAGTGTTTTACTATGTATATACTGTAAATATTTCACTTTCTAATGTTCTTCGCATAGGGGAATATGTTCAAAGTATTTTTAAATAGGTATTCCTATATATAGATATATATATCAGTATATATATATTATGAAAAAAACAAACATCATATATATATATATATATATATATATATATATATATATATATATATATATATATATATATATATATATATATATATATGTATTTAAGAATAAATAGAATGTATTCTGCTATGTGAAGAACATTGGAATGTGAACATGTTGGGTTAACGCACTTGAGAAAAAGCGATCGGGTTTGCGCGCGAGTAAGGGTGTTAGTTTTTTTCCCACTTTTCGTGCTCCATTGAATTCTATGGAGGAATACGTTAACGAAAGGGAGGCACGCTGCTGAATTTCCTCTGCCAGAGAAGGAATGAACGCTGAGGCAGAAGAGGTCTGAATCCCAAGCCGTGACCATTCCTCTGGTGTTCACTACATGCACGCTCTATCTGAATCATAAAAGTTAATTTTTTACTTTAGTGTCCCTCTAATGCTGAGGAAGATCTCTGTCTATGCCCATTTGTGCTCTATGGTTATTTATTAAATTTGTCAGTTTAAAACTGAGCTATGGGACAAGAAATGAATGCACATTTCTGGGAACCGATCAATGAATAAGAGAAAGGCACCAGTTAATTAATATATGTCCTTAAACTAAGCTGGCATTCTTCCCATGTCTTATACTTCACAGCATTTTTAAATGTATAAAAAGTAATGCACATACAATATTATAAATGAGTTTATGGACTAATTAAACATGTATCAGTGTGATATAGTGACAGCTATTTATAGTATATTTTGTACACTAATTCCTTTTTCTTCTGTTATGTGTGATCAGTCCACGGGTCATCATTACTTCTGGGATATTATCTGCTCCCCTACAGGAAGTGCAAGAGGATTCACCCAGCAGAGTTGCTATATAGCTCCTCCCCTCTACGTCACCTCCAGTCATTCTCTTGCACCCAAAGACTAGATAGGAGGTGTGAGAGGACTATGGTGATTATACTTAGTTTTTAGAACTTCAATCAAAAGTTTGTTATTTTACAATAGCACCGGAGCGTGTTATTACCTCTCTGGCAGAGTTTGAAGAAGAATCTACCAGAGTTTTTCTTATGATTTTAACCGGAGTAGTTAAGATCATATTGCTGTTTCTCGGCCATCTGAGGGAGGTAAAAACTTCAGATCAGGGGACAGCGGGCAGTTGAATCTGCATTGAGGTATGTAGCAGTTTTTATTTTCTGAATGGAATTGATGAAAAAATCCTGCCATACCGTTATAAAGGGGAGAGTTATGAACATGTATGTATGCTTTACACTTAGTATTCTGGGGATGGTATTACACCGGAATTACTCTGTAAAAGTACATTAAACCTTTTATTAGGTATTTTTCATGTTAAACGTTTTTGCTGGAATGTAGAATCGTTTGCATTAATGAGGTACTGAGTGAATAAATATTTGGGCATTATTTTTCCACTTGGCAGTTTGCTTGTGTTAATTATGACAGTTTCGTTTCTCTCTCACTGCTGTGTGTGAGAGGGAGGGGCCGTTTTTGGCGCTCTTTGCTACGCATCAAAAATTTCCAGTCAGTTTTTCTGCATGATCCGGTTCATCTCTAACAGAACTCAGGGGTCTTCAAACTTCTTTGAAGGGAGGTAGATTCTCTCAGCAGAGCTGTGAGACTTATATAGTGACTGTGATTTAAAACGTTGCTCTGTAATTTTTATGTTTAAAATTTAATTAGTGTTATTTTACTAATGGGAACAAACCTTTGCTAAAAAGTTGTGTTGTTTGTTAAGAGTGATGCTATAACTGTTTTTCAGTTCATTATTTCAACTGTCATTTAATCGTTTAGTGCTTCTTGAGGCACAGTACGTTTTTATTAAATAAAATTGTAACCGAGTTGCATGTTTATTGCTAGTGTGTTAAACATGTCTGATTCAGAGAATGATACCTGTGTCATTTGTTCCAATGCCAAGGTGGAGCCCAATAGAAATTTATGTACTAACTGTATTGATGCTACTTTAAATAAAAGCCAATCTGTACAAATTGAACAAATTTCACCAAACAGCGAGGGGAGAGTTATGCCGACTAACTCGCCTCACGTGTCAGTACCTGCATCTCCCGCCCGGGAGGTGCGTGATATTATGGCGCCTAGTACATCTGGGCAGCCATTACAGATAACATTACAAGATATGGCTACTGTTATGACTGAAGTTTTGGCTAAATTACCAGAACTAAGAGGCAAGCGTGATCACTCTGGGGTGAGAACAGAGTGCGCTGATAATTCTAGGGCCATGTCTGATACTGCGTCACAGCTTGCAGAGCATGAGGACGGAGAGCTTCATTCTGTAGGTGACGGTTCTGATCCAAACAGATTGGATTCAGATATTTCAAATTTTAAATTTAAATTGGAAAACCTCCGTGTATTACTAGGGGAGGTCTTAGCAGCTCTCAACGATTGTAACACTGTTGCAATACCAGAGAAAATGTGTAGGTTGGATAAATACTTTGCGGTACCGGCGAGTACTGACGTTTTTCCTATACCTAAGAGATTAACTGAAATTGTTACTAAGGAGTGGGATAGACCCGGTGTGCCGTTCTCACCCCCTCCAATATTTAGAAAGATGTTTCCAATAGACGCCACCACACGGGACTTATGGCAAACGGTCCCTAAGGTGGAGGGAGCAGTTTCTACTTTAGCTAAGCGTACCACTATCCCGGTGGAGGATAGCTGTGCTTTTTCAGATCCTATGGATAAAAAATTAGAGGGTTACCTTAAGAAAATGTTTGTTCAACAAGGTTTTATATTACAACCCCTTGCATGCATCGCGCCGATCACGGCTGCGGCAGCATTTTGGATTGAGTCTCTGGAAGAGAACCTTAGTTCAGCTACGCTGGACGACATTACGGACAGGCTTAGAGTCCTTAAACTAGCTAATTCATTCATTTCGGAGGCCGTAGTACATTTAACCAAACTTACGGCTAAGAATTCAGGATTCGCCATTCAGGCACGTAGGGCGCTGTGGCTAAAATCCTGGTCGGCTGATGTAACTTCTAAGTCCAAATTACTTAATATACCTTTCAAGGGGCAAACTTTATTTGGGCCCGGTTTGAAAGAAATTATTGCTGACATTACAGGAGGTAAGGGCCACGCTCTACCTCAAGACAAAGCCAAAGCTAAGGCTAGACAGTCTAATTTTCGTCCCTTTCGGAATTTCAAAGCAGGAGCAGCGCCAACTTCCACTGCAACAAAACAGGGAGGAGCTGTTGCTCGTTACAGACAAGGCTGGAAGCCTAACCAGTCCTGGAACAAGGGCAAGCAGGCCAGTAAACCTGCTGCTGCCCCAAAGACAGCATGAACCGAGGGCCCCCGATCCGGGACCGGATCTAGTGGGGGGCAGACTCTCTCTCTTCGCCCAGGCTTGGGCAAGAGATGTCCAGGATCCCTGGGCGCTAGAGATCATATCTCAGGGATACCTTCTAGACTTCAAATTCTCTCCCCCAAGAGGGAGATTTCATCTGTCAAGGTTGTCAACAAACCAAATAAAGAAGGACGCGTTTCTACGCTGTGTACAAGATCTATTATTAATGGGAGTGATCCATCCGGTTCCGCGGTCGGAACAAGGACAAGGGTTTTACTCAAACCTGTTTGTGGTTCCCAAAAAAGAGGGAACTTTCAGGCCAATCTTGGATTTAAAGATCCTAAACAAATTCCTAAGAGTTCCATCGTTCAAAATGGAAACTATTCGGACAATCTTACCCATGATCCAAGAGGGTCAGTACATGACCACAGTGGATTTAAAGGATGCTTACCTTCACATACCGATTCACAAAGATCATTACCGGTATCTAAGGTTTGCCTTCTTAAACAGGCATTAACAGTTTGTAGCTCTTCCATTCGGATTGGCTACGGCTCCAAGAATCTTTACAAAGGTTCTGGGTGCCCTTCTGGCGGTACTAAGACCGCGAGGAATTTCGGTAGCTCCGTACCTAGACGACATTCTGATACAAGCTTCAAGCTTTCAAACTGCCAAGTCTCATACAGAGTTAGTTCTGGCATTTCTAAGGTCGCATGGATGGAAAGTGAACGAAAAGAAGAGTTCTCTCTTTCCTCTCACAAGAGTTCCATTCTTGGGGACTCTTATAGATTCTGTAGAAATGAAGATTTATCTGACAGAAGACAGATTAACAAAGCTTCTAAATGCATGCCGTGTCCTTCATTCCATTCAACTCCCGTCAGTAGCTCAATGCATGGAGGTGATCGGCTTAATGGTAGCAGCAATGGACATAGTTCCCTTTGCACGCCTACATCTCAGACCGCTGCAATTGTGCATGCTGAGTCAGTGGAATGGGGATTACTCAGATTTGTCCCCCACTCTGAATCTGGATCAAGAGACCAGAAACTCTCTTCTATGGTGGCTTTCTCGGCCACATCTGTCCAGGGGGATGCCGTTCAGCAGGCCGGACTGGACAATTGTAACAACAGACGCCAGCCTTCTAGGTTGGGGCGCTGTCTGGAATTCTCTGAAGGCTCAGGGACAATGGAGTCAGGAGGAAAGTCTCCTGCCAATAAACATTCTGGAATTGAGAGCAGTTCTCAATGCCCTTCTAGCTTGGCCCCAGTTAAAGACTCGGGGGTTCATCAGGTTTCAGTCGGACAACATCACGACTGTAGCTTACATCAACCATCAAGGAGGGACAAGAAGCTCCCTAGCAATGATAGAAGTATCAAAGATAATTCGCTGGGCAGAGTCTCACTCTTGCCACCTGTCAGCAATCCACATCCCGGGAGTGGAGAACTGGGAGGCGGATTTCTTGAGTCGCCAGACTCTTCATCCGGGGGAGTGGGAACTTCATCCGGAGGTCTTTGCCCAAATACTTCGACGTTGGGGCAAACCAGAGATAGATCTCATGGCGTCTCGCCAGAACGCCAAACTTCCTCGCTACGGATCCAGATCCAGGGATCCGGGAGCGGTTCTGATAGATGCTTTGACAGCACCTTGGAACTTCAGGATGGCTTATGTGTTTCCACCCTTCCCACTGCTTCCTCGATTGATTGCCAAAATCAAACAGGAGAGAGCATCAGTGATTCTAATAGCGCCTGCATGGCCGCGCAGGACTTGGTATGCAGATCTAGTGGACATGTCATCCTGTCCGCCTTGGTCTCTACCTCTAAGACAGGACCTTCTGTTTCAGGGTCCATTCAAACATCAAAGTCTAACTTCTCTGAAGCTGACTGCTTGGAAATTGAACGCTTGATTTTATCAAAACGTGGTTTTTCTGAGTCGGTTATTGATACCCTGATACAGGCTAGGAAGCCTGTTACCAGAAAGATTTACCATAAAATATGGCGTAAATACCTATACTGGTGTGAATCCAAAGATTACTCCTGGAGTAAGGTTAGGATTCCTAGGATATTGTCTTTTCTACAAGAAGGTTTAGAAAAGGGTTTATCGGCTAGCTCATTAAAGGGACAGATCTCAGCTCTGTCCATCTTGTTACACAGGCGTCTGTCAGAAAATTCAGACATCCAGGCCTTTTGTCAGGCTTTAGCTAGGATCAAGCCTGTGTTTAAAACTGTTGCTCCGCCATGGAGTTTAAACTTAGTTCTTAACGTTTTACAGGGTGTTCCGTTTGAACCCCTTCATTCCATTGATATAAAATTGTTATCTTGGAAAGTTCTATTTTTAATGGCTATTTCCTCGGCTCGAAGAGTCTCTGAGTTATCAGCCCTACATTGTGATTCTCCTTATCTGATCTTTCACTCAGACAAGGTAGTTCTGCGTACTAAACCTGGGTTCTTACCTAAGGTAGTCACTAACAGAAATATCAATCAAGAGATTGTTGTTCCATCCTTGTGTCCAAATCCTTCTTCAAAGAAGGAACGTCTTCTACACAATCTGGATGTAGTTCGTGCCCTCAAGTTCTACTTGCAGGCAACTAAAGATTTTCGCCAAACTTCTTCCCTGTTTGTCGTTTATTCTGGACAGAGGAGAGGTCAAAAAGCTTCTGCTACCTCTCTCTCTTTTTGGCTTCGTAGCATAATACGTTTAGCCTATGAGACTGCTGGACAGCAGCCTCCTGAAAGAATTACAGCTCATTCCACTAGAGCTGTGGCTTCCACTTGGGCCTTTAAGAATGAGGCCTCTGTTGAACAGATTTGCAAGGCTGCAACTTGGTCTTCGCTTCATACTTTTTCCAAATTTTACAAATTTGACACTTTTGCTTCTTCGGAGGCTATTTTTGGGAGAAAGGTTCTTCAGGCAGTGGTTCCTTCTGTATAATGAGCCTGCCTATCCCTCCCGTCATCCGTGTACTTTTGCTTTGGTATTGGTATCCCAGAAGTAATGATGACCCGTGGACTGATCACACATAACAGAAGAAAACATAATTTATGCTTACCTGATAAATTCCTTTCTTCTGTTGTGTGATCAGTCCACGGCCCGCCCTGTTTTTTAAGGCAGGTACATATTTTTTAAATTATAATTCAGTCACCACTACACCCTTGGTTTCTCCTTTCTCGTTGGTCTTTGGTCGAATGACTGGAGGTGACGTAGAGGGGAGGAGCTATATAGCAACTCTGCTGGGTGAATCCTCTTGCACTTCCTGTAGGGGAGCAGATAATATCCCAGAAGTAATGATGACCCGTGGACTGATCACACAACAGAAGAAAGGAATTTATCAGGTAAGCATAAATTATGTTTTTTTAATTATATATTAAAGCCTGTACAAATGCGTTAAACTCCATGCATCTAGTAGGCTGAACAGAATGTATACGATGATTGGTGCTTATATAAGTGTACCATCTCTGATTGGCTCACTGGTTATGTTTTTTATAGAAGCAGCAGTACCTTGCATTTGTGTGAATATAGGTTTTAAAACTGCTCTAACAAACTAGAACATTTTCTTTCTTTACTTGCAGGACCTTTAATGGGACATAATAATCAAACATAACTTATTTATATATCTAATTTCCCCTTCTCCACTGCTAAGGCTAACACATATATAGAGCAAAGGTGTATGGGTAGTTAAGCTAATTAGCGGCTCTAGTGTACATTTTCTCTGTGTGTTTTGTACACAGGTTGTGGATAGTAAAAAAAATAGAGATCTTGTATTATAGAACACTTCTATTGATTATATTAAGAACTGAAATAATTATAAGTGGGATTTATTTTTATTATACATTTATATGAGAAAGCTTTAAAAGGATACTAAACCCAAATTTCTTTCCCTAAGGCAGGGAGAGTCCACGACTTCATTCCTTACTGTTTGGAAATACAACACCTGACCACCAGGAGGAGACAAAGACACCCCAGCCAAAGGCTTAAATATCCCATACCCCTCCCACTTCCCCTATCCTCCCAGTCATTTTTTGCCTTTCGTCCTAGAGGGCTGACTGTGTGGAGATTGAACGCTTAGTCTTAGCCAAGAAAGGTTCTATTTCTGTTGGCTATTGCCTCAGCTCGCAGAGTCTCTGAGATTTCTGCTTTGCAAAGTGACTCCCCTTACCTTGTTTTTCTTGCCGATAAGGCGGTTTTACATACTAAGTTAGGTTTCCTTCCTAAGGTGGTGTCAGATCAGAACATTAATCAAGAGATTGTTGTTCCTTCCTTGTTCCCCAATCCTTCCTCGTTGAAGGAGCGTTTGCTTCACAATCTAAATGTGGTTTGTGCCTTGAAGCTTTACCTTCAGGCTACTAAGGAGTTCAGACAATCTTCATCTTTGTTTGTCATCTATGCGAGTAAGCGTAGGGGTCAGAAAGCCACTACATCTTCCCTGTCTTTTTGGTTGAGGAGTGTCATCCACCTGGCTTATGAGACAGCGGGACAACAGCCTCCTGAGAGGATTACGGCTCATTCCACTAGAGCAGTAACTTCTTCCTGGGCATTTAAGAACAAGGCCTCTATGGATCAGATTTGTAAGGCGGCTACCTGGTCATCCTTACATACTTTTTCTAAATTTTACAAGTTTGATGTTTTTGCTTCGGCTGAAGCAACTTTTGGGAGAAAGGTTTTGCAGGGTGTGGTGCCCTCAGATTAGGGTCCACCTCTTTCTTGTTTCCTCCCGTTATTCCTTCAGTGTCCTCTGGAGATTGGGTATCGCTTTCCCAACAGTAAGAAATGAAGTTGTGGACTCTCCTTGCCTTATGAAAAGAAAACCAAATTTATGCTTACCAAATAAATTTCTTTCTTTCCTGGCAGGGAGAGTCCACGACTCCGCCCATATGATATTTTGATTTGGGCGGCTCTCCGTTTATTTTTTCTTCTTGCACCTTCTATACCTTGATGTTTCTCCTACTTTTCCTTGCTCCCTCGGCTGAATGACTGTGAGGATAGGGGAAGTGGGAGGGATATTTAAGCCTTTGGCTAGGGTGTCTTTGACTCCTCCTGGTGGCCAGGAGTTGTATTTCCCAACAGTAAGGAATGAAGTCATGGACTCTCCCTGCCAGGAAAGAAAGGAATTTATCTGGTAAGCATAAATTTTATTTTGTTCTTTCATGATTCAGATAGAGCATGCAATTTTAAGCAGCTTTCTAATTTACTCCTATTATCAATTTTTATTCGTTCTCTTGCTATCTTTATTTGAAAAGTGGGAATGAAAGCTTAGGAGTCTGTACATTTTTGGTTCAGAACCTAGGTGATGCTTACTTATTGGTTTGCTAAATGTAACCACCAATCAGCAAGCACTATCCAGGGTCTGAACCAAAAATGGGCGGGCTCATAAGCTTTCATTTCTGCTTTTTCAAATAAAGATACCAAGAGAACAAAGAAAAATGTATAATAGGAGTACATTAGAAAGCTGCTTAAAACTGCATGCTCTATCTAAATCATGAAAGAAAAAAATTGGGTTTAGTATCCCTTTACCTTTACAGAATTGACCTAAATATAGCATTATAAAATCACCTAAAAAAACTTTTTGAGCTTGTGATGAACTCAGCAGGATACCATAGTCATTTTCTAAAGAAATTCCAAACGACTGCAGCCGATCACCTCATATAGGTCAGATATATGGGCCTTGAAATCAAGTTGTTTTTTTTTTTTTATATATATATGTGTACAACAGCATTTTAACTCTATCTTTTTTACACAAATTTAACTTACAGATTTCCTTTAGGAATATATTCTTTTTAAAAGAAAATACTGCAACAGTATTTTAGTCATGCACTTATGCAGTTTTTTTGAATTTTAACTAATATGTACAGTCATCTATGTGCCCTATTGCTTTAAAATATATATATATATATATATATATATATATATATGTCAAGACAAAAGTTACAACATTGCAGCTCCCATTGATTTATAGACACTTAAACTTTACACTTATTTTGTCAATATTTGAACAGCTAATTAAACTTTAAAAAAACATCTACATGTTATTCTCAGACTAATCTTTTCTTTAAATGCTTAATTCTATTTATCATTTATTTACACCTAGATTTAGAGTTTTGCTTTAGAAGGGGTGCGTTAGCTACGCTTGGTCCCCCCCCCCCGCACCTTTTAAACAACACTGATATTTAGAGTTCTCTGAAGGGCTGCGTTAGGCTCCAAAAAGGGAGCGTACAGGCATATTTACCGCCACTTCAACTCTCAATACCAGCGTTGCTTACGGATGCGGCCAGCTTCAAAAACGTGCTCGTGCACGATTCCCCCATAGGAAACAATGGGGCAGTTTGAGCTGAAAAAAAACCTAACACCTGCAAAAAAGCAGCGTTCAGCTCATAACGCAGCCCCATTGTTTTCTATGGGGAAACACTTCCTAACCTTACACTTATTAACCCCTAATCTGCCGCCCCCGCTATCACTGACACCTGCATTACACAATTAACCCCTAATCTGCCGCTCCGGACAGCGCCGCAACCTACATTATAGCTATGTACCCCTAATCTGCTGCCCCTAACATCGCCGACCCCTATATTATATTTATTAACCCCTAATCTGCCGCCCCAAACAACGCCGCTACCTTACCTACACTTATTAACCCCTAATCTGCCGACCGGACCTCGCTGCTGCTCTAATAAATGTATTAACCCCTAAAGCTAAGTCTAACCCTAACACCCCCCTAAGTTAAATATAATTTAAATCTAACGAAATAAAATAAATCTTATTAAATAAATTAATCCTATTTAAAGCTAAATACTTACCTGTAAAATAAACCCTAATATAGCTACAATATAACGAATAATTATATTGTAGCTATTTTAGGATTTATATTTATTTTACAGGCAACTTTGTATTTTTTTTAACTAGGTACAATAGCTATTAAATAGTTAATAACTATTTAATAGCTACCTAGTTAAAATAATTACAACATTACCTGTAAAATAAATTCTAACCTAAGTTACAATTAAACCTAACACTACACTATCAATAAATTAATTAAATAAACTACCTACAATTATCTACAATTAAATCAACTAAACTAAATTACAAAAAATAAAAAAAGATTACAAGAATTTTAAACTAATTACACCTACTCTAAGCCCCCTAAAAAAATAACAAAGCCCCCAAAATAAAAAAATGCCCTACCCTATTCTAAAATAAAAAGTTTACAGCTCTTTTACCTTACCAGCCCTTAAAAGGGCCTTTTGCGGGGCATGCCCCAAATAATTCAGCTCTTTTGCATTTAAATAAACATACAATACCCCCCCAACATTACAACCCACCACCCACATACCCCTAATCTAACCCAAACCCCCCTTAAAAAACCTAACACTAAGCCCCTGAAGATCTCCCTACCTTATCTTCACCACGCCGGGTATCACCGATCCGTCCAGAAGAGCCTCCGAAGTCTTCATCCTATCCGGCAAGAAGAGGTCCAGAACAGGCTCCGAAGTCTTCCTCCTATCCGGCAAGAAGAGGACATCCGGACCGGTAGACATGTTCATCCAGGCGGCGTCTTCTATCTTCATCCTTCGGGCGCGGAGCGGGACCATCTTGAAGCAGCCGACGCGGATCCATACTCTTCTTCCGGCGACTCCCGACGAATGAAGGTTCCTTTAAGGGCCGTCATCCAAGATGGTGTCCCTCGAATTCCGATTGGCTGATAGGATTCTATCAGCCAATCGGAATTAAGGTAGGAAAAATCTGATTGGCTGATTGAATCAGCCAATCAGATTCAAGTTCAATCGGATTGGCTGATCCAATCAGCCAATCAGATTGAGCTCGCATTCTATTGGCTGTTCCGATCAGCCAATAGAATGCAAGCTCAATCTGATTGGCTGAAGGATGAAGATAGAAGACGCCACCTGGATGAACATGTCTACCGGTCCAGATGTCCTCTTCTTGCCAGATAGGAGGAAGACTTTGGAGCCTCTTCTGGACCTCTTCTTGCCGGATAGGATGAAGACTTCGGAGCCTCTTCTGGACGGATCGGTGATACCCGACGTGGTGAAGATAAGGTAGGGAGATCTTCGGGGCTTAGTGTTAGGTTTTTAAGGGGGGTTTGGGTTAGATTAGGGGTATGTGGGTGGTGGGTTGTAATGTTGGGGGGGGTATTGTATGTTTTTTAAATGCAAAAGAGCTGAATTCTTTGGGGCATGCCCCGCAAAAGGCCCTTTTAAGGGCTGGTAATGTAAAAGAGCTGTAAACTTTTTATTTTAGAATAGGGTAGGGCATTTTTTTATTTTAGGGGGCTTTGTTATTTTTTTAGGGGGCTTAGAGTAGGTGTAATTAGTTTAAAATTCTTGTAATCTTTTTTTATTTTTTGTAATTTAGTTTAGTTGATTTAATTGTAGATAATTGTAGGTAGTTTATTTAATTTATTGATAGTGTAGTGTTAGGTTTAATTGTAACTTAGGTTAGGATTTATTTTACAGGTAATTTTGTAATTATTTTAACTAGGTAGCTATTAAATAGTTATTAACTATTTAATAGCTATTGTACCTAGTTAAAATAAATACAAAATTGCCTGTAAAATAAATATAAATCCTAAAATAGCTACAATATAATTATTCGTTATATTGTAGCTATATTAGGGTTTATTTTACAGGTAAGTATTTAGCTTTAAATAGGATTAATTTATTTAATTAGAGTTAATTTATTTCGTTAGATAAAAATTATATTTAACTTAGGAGGGTGTTAGGGTTAGGGTTAGACTTAGCTTTAGGGGTTAATACATTTATTAGAGTAGCGGCGAGGTCCGGTCGGCAGATTAGGGGTTAATACTTGAAGTTAGGTGTCGGCGATGTTAGGGAGGGCAGATTAGGGGTTAATACTATTTATTATAGGGTTTTTGAGGCGGGAGTGAGGCGGTTTAGGGGTTAATACATTTATTATAGTGGCGACGAGGTCCGGTCGGCAGATTAGGGGTTAATAAGTGTAGGTAAGGTAGCGGCGACGTTGGGGGGGCAGATTAGGGGGTAATAAATATAATATAGGGGTCGGCGATGTTAGGGGCAGCAGATTAGGGGTACATAGGGATAATGTAGGTTGCGGCGGTGTGCGGTCGGCAGATTAGGGGTTAAAAAATTTTATTAGAGTGGCGGCGATGTGGGGGGACCTCGGTTTAGGGGTACATAGGTAGTTTATGGGTGTTAGTGTACTTTAGAGCAGTGATTTTTAACCTTTTTTCTGCCGTGGCACACTTTTTTACATTAAAAAATCCTGTGGCACACCACCATCCCAAAATTTAAAAAAAATCACACATTGTAGCCTAATACAGCATATATATATATATACACATACACACAAACACACACATACTGTATGTATTTTGCTGCTATGCCATGCCTCCTACAAACTACCCCTGCACTGGGATTAAAAAACAAGCAAAGTTTAAAAAAATGTCACACTGTTGTCAGTCTGCCGTGGCACACCTGAGGATCTCTCACGGCACACTAGTGTGCCACGGCACACTGGTTGAAAAACACTGCTTTAGAGCACAGTAGTTAAGAGCTTTATGAACCGGCTTTAGCCCAGAAAGCTCTTAACAACTGACTTTTTTCTGCGGCTGGAGTCTTGTCGTTAGAGTTCTAACGCTCACTTCAGCCAAGACTCTAAATACCAGCGTTAGAAAGATCCCATTGAAAAGATAGGATACACAATTGACGTAAGGGGATCTGCGGTATGGAAAAGTCGCGGCTGGAAAGTGAGCGTTAGATCCTTTCCTGACTGACTCTAAATACCAGCGGGCGGTAAAAACCAGCGTTAGGACCCCCTAACGCTGGTTTGGACGGCTAACGCAGAACTCTAAATCTAGGTGTTAGTGTTTAATGTCCCTTCAAGGATATAAAAGTGCAAAAAGAAACTGCTATGCAAGGGGTTAATGCATAGTTAGTCATATACAGAGTGGCAAGGCTGGATTGGCCGATCAGGACACCAGGAGATGTCCTGGGGAATCAACGCAGATGGGGCTGGCCATTTACAATTTAAATAGGTGATGCAGATATATAACCTCTCGCTTCTCTTCTGACCTATACAAATTAAGGCGTTAAACACATAGTTATATAAAAGTAACAGTGCAATATTAAAATGCTCTGATACATACAGTATTTTCATTTTGGGCTTTTATGTCTAAATATTGTGCATGTGGTTTTGGGATTTTATTATTTTCACATTTGTTTTCTTTAATTTGCTTCTTTTGTTTTATTGTTCTGTATGTTATAAATATTAATATTCTATATTATCTTTTTTGTGGATTCAATTACTTTGTGAATTCTATTGTGTTACGGTATATCCCGGATACCGAGGGTTAATACCTGATGAAAGATGCCCTGAATGTGGGTTCGGCAACTCACAACCCAGCTAATTCCCCCCTCAAACATGAGACCAGGCTCCACATTGAAGGTTAAAACAGAATGCACTTTATTGAAGGCTATATGCCCAGTATTTATGCAGGTCTGACCCCAGATGGGGGGTTGAAAGAATATTGTACATTAGATAGAGGGAAAACGCCCTTTGACATGATACAATAGAATTACATTACTTAAGCAGATAAACAATTTAGTCTTTCTTATCACTTGGGCGTCTGCTCTCTGTATGTGATTAAACAATGTGAATGTTTATCACTAAACTTAATTACAGTACACAATATTGTTAAACTGTTGTTTTTTGATAAATTTAAAAATAATTAAAATATCTCTAAAACTAAAAAAAAAAATACACCCCAATAATAACAGGGACATGATTTGTATTTTAAAGGACATCAAAGTGAATTTGTTTTTGTACGTATAGTATACAGTATAGGTGATAGTAAGTGCTGAATGCATAATAAGTGTTTAGAAAACATTTAAAATGTTCTAGAGCAGTTCAGGGTTTTCTTGAAGACTCTCGCACCTGATCTTTGCTTTAGCCAATGAGATGCTGTATGTAAATGAGCACTAATTATTGTATTGATCTTAGCAATCACTATGTAGCAAGATCAGAATAACAACTTCATACTTAAAGGGACTTAAAACCCACATGTTTTCTTTCATGATAGAACATACAAAATTTTAAACCACTTTCCAAATTACTTCTATTATCTACCTGAAGCACATTATACAGCTGTAATAAAATGGGCAATATTACTGATCTGTGAGTGTGCACAGTTTCTGTCACTGGTTGTGAGAATACCTGAGCTCCAAGATGGCAGCCTCAGTACAAAGAGGCGGAGCTTCAGTATCTGGCACCTTTAAGCTATTAAAACAGGAGAACTGATTTGAAAAGAGCTGCAGGAACAGGATGAAATGCAATAACATAGTGACTGGCTACTGATCTTTTGTAGTTGAGCACAGCAGTTTAATGTCCTTCCAGCCATCCTGAAGCTGAGTTCTCTTGCACGTTACTGTCTAATGGGAACTATTGCAACAGAGCAGAGTGGTGAAGCAGGGCACCGCAGCATGCTCTGTTTCCCAATAGCGGGACACTGCACATAGATAATCATACGGGGAGATCCAAGACACCTTTCACAATACCATATCCAAGTTGGTAACACAATCATTCAGCAGGCTCCTTACCTTTCGAGCTATGGTCCACGTAGTTTCACTTGCTGGCAAAACTTATCAAAGCCAGTAGCACTCCTGCCAGCTGCTGCCTCCCCTTAGTGTAGTGGTTCAGTCAAATTGTAGCCTGTGAGCCGCATGAAATATGTGTATTTGAGTCATGAATAATCATCTACCTCTGTGGATTCCTGGTCCCCATATTGTAGGCTGTGATGCTTATTTATTTTTTTAGCTGCCAGGCCAGGACTTACCTGCAGTGTACACAGCTGAGCCAATAGAGTGCTCCACCAACCTCCCCAGACTAACGTTCTGGTCAGGGAAGGGTTTTGAAGTTCTATTAATTGTAAAAAAAATATAAATATTTTTTTATCATAGATGCGTTTTTTGAAATTGCTGCAGTGGTGGCGGGCCCCCCAAACTGCCTGGCTCTCGGTCAAGGGCCGAATTGCCCAAATGGTCAGTCCGCACCTGTAGATGACACATTTTTTTAAATATCCAAGCCAAGGGACTTCAACACAGAATATAATTTCCTGTAACATGTTTATAGTGATTGTAAACTTTAATGAATTAAAGCCCAGTATAAAAAAATATCTTAAAAACAGGGGCACTTTAATTCATTAAAGTTTACAAAGACGCTTTTTTAAAAAAATACTTACCTTTGCTTCATGGTAAACATAACGCTGATCCTCCGCCCTCATCTCCTGCTATATTTAGCAAATATATTACTTATCCGGCTTCCTCCAATCCTTGCGTGTCCCACAAGTTTAACGCCAAAGGGGGCACCTAGCGATTGGAGGAAGCCGGATTTGTCATCCATATGCTAAATACAGTAGAAGATGCGGGCGGAGGATCGGTGTTATGTTTACTATAACCCAAAGAAGCGTCTTTGTAAACATTAATGAATTAAAGTGCCCCTGTTTTTAAGATTATTGTTTGATACTTGCCTTTAATTCATTAAAGTTTACAATCACTTTTATTCTGCATAATTACAAAACCGTGCAATGCATTTTCAGATTTATTTTATCTGTAAAAACTGAATTAGAACCCTGAAAACTGTAGTATTTTTCTAGCAAAATGTCAGTTTTCCATGTTTTTAAAACATTTATTTTGTTTCCTGATCTTTTGCAATGCAGTGAATAATTTCTGATGGATAAATACTTTAAAGGGACATAAAACAGGTTGAGATCTGTGCATATCCTAAAATGGCTAATTAATTAAAAATAGTTTGCATAAATAGTTTAAAAATTGATGGCAAGTATTTTAAAATAATTTTCAAAAATAAGAAAGATTAATTACATAGATAAGCTGCCTGGAGCAGCCAACTCCACCCCCCTTATCAGTGTTTAGACACAGGCATTGTATTTCAACTGAGTTCACAGCTTCTAGGCATGCTCCAGCAGATAATCCATGTGCACTTTCCATTCTACCAAAACAACAATAGATATAGATACAGCCATAGAAGGAAATGTGTGTGGGGAGATAGAGCTTTACAATTCAGAAACTAAAAAGAAAGGGTTAATGGTGAGGCACTGCAGTATAAATTTGCAGGTAAAGTAATTAAAGTACATATTATTGTATTTTGTCTCTATACCAACTTGTTTTATGTCCCTTTAATATTTCTTTAAGTGTCTAATGTTTTAATGTTTCTTTAAATAGCCCTCTTTCCTATGCATTTTTAAATTTATTTGTTTTATTGGCCCTGTAAGTGATAATATAATAGGAGCCTAAACATGTAAGTGAACAAGCAGAGAAACAAAAGGAAAAGTGATCTCTTGTGGAGATTAAAGGTCAATTTCATAAATGTAAGAGCCATATAATTATTATATAGACAATTAGGACATCTAGGGAAGTATACCCGCTTGCTTTTCTCCAGCAGTATCCTTTATACATTGTTACCAATGCACCAGAGAACTCTGGGTAAGATATGCAAATTAAATATACAATATATCATGCTTTTAGTTTCCAGGACTTTGTGTAACCACTGCAATCCGCTTTACATGGGATAGGTGGGTATAAAAATAAACCACTTATGGAGAGCTGTTTCAAGTTCAATTAATTCACATCAGCAAAAGACAGATTTGATTTGCTACTTGGTGAAGATTATTTGAAGAGAAAAAGCAAAAGTTATGATAAAAGCATGAGATTAAAATCCTCCATACCACATATATAATACATTTTACAAAGAAAAATTGCAAAATATGAACGTTTTTACTTCCAATTATCTAGTTCAGCACTTGCTACAAAAATATGAAATACCAAGGTCCAGTGTAAAATGACCCAACGCAATAAACCTGTGGCTTTAAAAGACATCTTAAAGAAATATGTTCTATTGTGTTTCCAACAATAAGGTTGGCATTTAAAAAAAGTGGCTTGCAGAGTAAATCTAGTTATTTTTTTTGTCCTATCTACAGTTGATCCCTGACACCCTACTGGTCTATATTATATTTTATGATATCTTCTCAAGCATACAGTGCTCTTTAAATAATCCTCTTCAAAGTGCTGACAAATCCTCTCCTCCCATTCTCATCTCAAAGGCTCTATCAAAGCATCAGTATCTTTTTTTGTTTGTTCTTTGTTTTCATGGAAGCTACAAGAATAAAAAGATATTGAATTGTATGAAAGTTATCTTGAGTTTCATTGTGTCACATGTAGTCTTACAGATCTTTTTTTATTTCTTCTTTAGAGCACAAGCAACATTTACTTTAATTAGAAATGGGAAGAAGCGATAGAGAGAACAGCACTCTGACAAGCATGTTAAACCCCTAGAAAAGAATAAAAGCAGATAGAATAAACAACTTCTATATCACTTAAAAGCCCAAACAATAGGCTGATCATTCATCTGAAAATGAGTTTTATTCAGCACCAAATTGAAGCGTTATTCTTGTCATCTATTCTATTTCCGACTTCACTTTATCACATAAGATAAGAAATGTAAATAAACATTCATAGACAGGATTGACGCTGGTTAATTTCAAATTGAATATGACTGAATGCCGTCCTGACACATTCTCATTTTTCGATTGATAAGTAATTATAAGAGAGGTGACGTTTTGCCAGGCTCAAATTAAGCACAATAAAATAATTTACTTTAACAGTATAATGAAATTTTCTTCAGATATTAAAGGGACATGAAACCCAAATTTTTTCTTTCACAATTTAGAAAGAGCATGCAATTTTAAACAACTTTCTAATTTACTTCTATTATCTAATTTGCTTAATTCTCTTGATATTATTTGCTGAAAAGCATATCTAGATATGCGTAGTAGCTGCTGATTGGTGGCTGCACACAGATGCTTTGTGTGATCGGCTCACCCATGAACATTGCTATTTCTTCAACAAAAGATATCTAAAGAATGAAGATAATTAGATAATAGAAGTAAATTGGAATGTTGTTTAAAATTGTATTTTCTATCTGAATCATGAAAGAAAGAAATGGGGTTTAATGTCCCTTTAAGACCTCTTCAATTCAGCTTGCATTTGCCATATACTACCATACACTTAAATACGTTAAATACGTAATTTATTGCACATCAGATATTCTAGTTATTTATTTTATATCATGGGATACACTCATAATATTGTTTTCTTTGTAAAGTGTTCACTTTATTTTGAGACTATGGGCTCATGTACTAAGCAGCGAAAGCTGCTCTAGAACCCTTGCAGGGTAGGTTCGTATATGCGAGCCTGCTTCCCGCAATGTAAGAAGCAGCAGTCATTAGACCGCTGCTTCTTACACCCTACGCCACCTCTGAGAGAAGGGTTGGGCATTACACGCGCACTTGAGTGTGTAATGATATATACGGGCAGTGGATCCTGTTTATCTGCTGCCCGTATGTAGCAAACTATGTGAAGTTAAAGGAATATGACGTTCAACATTTTTCATTCATGATTCAGATAGAGGGTACAATTTTAAACAACTTTCTAATTTTATTTTTATTTAATTTGCTTTAATCTCTTGGTATCTGTTTTCAAAAAGCTTACCTTGTAGGCTCAGGAACAGCAATGTGCTACTGATATTTAGCTAGTGATTAGTGGGTTCACACATATATATTCCTCCTGTTATTGGCTCACTCTCCTGGTAGTGCATTGCTGCTCCAACCAACAAAGGATACCAAGACAACAAAGCCAATTTAATAATATAAGTAAATTGGAAAGTTGTTTAAAATTGTATTCTTTATCTGAATCATAAAAGAAAAATGTGGGTTTTTATGTCCCTGTAAGCACATGAAATAATGGTCATAAGGTATTTTAACAAACATTACTTTGGTGTAAAGTATGGAAAGTTTTAAAGTTGTGCCAGAATCTATGGTATTGTCTCACTCCCAGACTGATTAGGCTACGCCCTCAGCCAAACGAGGCTTGCCCAACTAATGCTCATTATTCTAAGACTGGTAATGAATGGTGCAATGAATGAAAGAGTAAAGTGGACTTTTATGCATTAACAAAAAATTCCGTAGTTTCATGTGATAAGTCTTTACATCTATTTTTTATTTAAAATGTTAACATAAGAGGCATTAAACGCTTCTTGCTTTTATGTAAAAACTTGAGCTTTTCCCACAGTCCCTAGAGTGGTTTATACAGTTTGCAGCTGTTTAAAAACCTAGGTTACAGATACTGCTTTTTGGCAACTCTAGGGAACGTGAAAGAAAAACAATCTTATTTTGTTCCTAAGCAAGACGTGTTTGGTGTCCCTTTAAAGAACCACTAAATGTATAAGTGTACAATAAAAAGACAATACAATAATACTTACTCTAAATATTAAAGAGACAGTTTACTCAAAAATGTTCCCCCCTTTAATTTGTTCCCAATGATCCACTTTACCTGCTGGAGTGTATTACATTGTTTACAAGTAGCTCCTTTACCCTTATATTGGCATTTGAAATAGTTGATTTAGCTTGTGGTATCCCCACCTATTCTGAAAGTTTGTGGCCGCAGGTCCCAGCTATAGATAAGCTTTGTAAACACAGCCAGCAGAAGAAATTACACTCCCAGTGTATAGCAGAGATAAGGTAATAAAATGTTGATTTTCCATTGTTCTCTCCAAGTACTGGTGATTGTTTTATGGAGAGATGTAATATAAAGAAGAATGTATTTGTGCACAATGTGATACAGTAATGAGATCTGATTATACCTACAAGCTCAACCCATTTTATTAGGTTGTGGCTTCAAAACACAAAATCAGAGCTTTAATATACACAAATAAACCTTAAAAAGCTAATTTTCATACATTTTTACTCTGCAGTTGGTAAAAAAAAAGCAATTGTAAACACATTAAGGGAAAAACTATTTTACAGTATACTGTCCCTTTAAATAAGTAGTAGATTTTTTTTCTGACAAATGTGTTTGTTTCCCCCCCCATTTTGTGACCCTCTATATCATGTGACAGACATCAGCCAATCATAGACTAGTATATGTATACCCTGTGTACTTGTGCACATGCTCAGTAGTAGCTGGTGCCTCAGAAAGTGTGTATATAAAAAGAATGTGCAAAATTTGATAATGGAAGTAAATTGGAAAGTGTCTTTAAGGAAGCATGCAGTGTACCATTGTTTTTATAACTTGAGACCTCCATACAATGTGACCTGGATTCCAATATATCAGACTCACCATGGAAAAACATTATATGGCAGGTGCAGGATTTTCTTTCTTGCTTCGTTTTCTGAAAAGCTGCCATTTGAATTAGACATACTGCTTCTATTAGTAAGCAATGTATCAGGACGATTTAACTTAACACATGAAAAACTGTGAGAAATGGATATAGCAGGATGTGTATTATCGTAGAAATTCACATAAGCAATGTGCATGGATATACAGGCTAAGTGAACGTAAAACATTGCCTCTATTTCAGTTTTTATAACCGTCTAATCTATTTGAATACAGATATTTTTTTCACTTAACCATTAATATGAATTTGTGTCAGGTATAATTAATAACGCTATATGATTTCCCTCCAAACACATCATATTTTATTTGAGTACAACTTAAATGTTTTTATTTAAAACAATGGGTTATTTTATGGATTTTGAATTAATAGAATGAGTTCTAATTTTAAAACGGCAAAAAGCCATACAATGTACTTCACATTGGAATTCTGATGGGATAAAAGGGAGGCCTTTAATAGACCAGTATTTCAGAATTGTTCTGATTTAGATTGGGTGGGTATCCTGTGCCATAGAAACTTCAAACTTCATCTGTGCTCAAGCAGAAATATTTCCAAATCCTGTACTGTTGGGACGTACAATAAGAAAAACCCTATTTACAGCCAATACTTTCTGTATCACTTTAAAGTCCAACAATTGATTGAGCATTCTTCCAAAAAGATGTGTTATGTAGCACCAAATTGAAGTGTCACTCTTGTCAACACTTAAGTTTTTTAGTTCACTTGATCACTTTAGATAGAAATGTATATAAACAATATATAGAGAGAAACAAGATTGACACAGGTTAAGTTGGAAATGACTACGACTGACTGCCCTCCTGAAGTCTGCTCTTGTAAGATTGACATAGCAATTATTAGAGTGGTGACAGTTTTGTCAGACTCTGAGTTTAGTTTTGCTATAAATTATTTCACTGTAGAATTTGACCTGATTTTAAAGATTTAAGTTGCAGCCGCAAATACAGTCTTGTGAGAATGGTAAGAGCATAGTTTGGCACAGATTTTGTCAATACGCAAGATGGAATAGGAATAGGATGTAGGATAGCATGAACACCTTGAATGAAAGAGAGAGGACTCTAGTATGTTTAAAACAAAATATTGCAATAATTTCTGGGTTTAATAGAGATTTCAACAACTACATGAGGCTTCACTTTTGGAGATATTTCTGTTTCAGTGGCAGTTCTGTAAGTTTTATAAAATCTATTTTCTTTCCAATGGCATGAAGAGTCCACAATTCCATTCTAATTACTAGTGGGAATTCAACTCCTTGCCACCAGGAGGAGGCAAAGAACAACCCAGCAAAAGCTTTAAGTATCCCTTCCACTTCCCATAATCCCCAGTCATTCTTTGCCTTTGTATATTTAGAAGGTGTTCGAAGATAGTGCTCTGAAGAAAATTAAGTACTTTATCCTTTAATGGGTAGTTTCCCTGCAAGCAAGGATTGGGGTAATGCTGAGGCCATGTAATCCTCTTGAGTAAGAGTTTTGTTAGCTGTTGGAGGTGGCAGGGTAGTCCTTGTTTCTCCTCCAATAATTTATGCTAACCCCCATATGGATTTAATTTGGTCAGTATATGCACGGCACTGTTTTTAGAACGATGTGCTATATTTTAGCCAACTTTATTGATCTGGGACTGAGGCTGTTAGGGACAACTAGTTCTGGGAATATGTGGTTTTTATCCATATGGACACAATGGAAAAAGACCAAAATGTATCTGTCAATTTTGACAAATGTTTTTATTGTTTAGAGGCCCAAGTGATTCCTCCTGTGCAACTTTGCTCCATGTGTTTAGCAAATATGTTGTAGTCAAAAAATAAAGATTCTGTCATTCCTCAAAAATTTAACCTCTCAATGGCCTCTGCATCTCAGGATTATGTTGCCCTAGACATGCCTCAGCTTTCTCCTCAATCTCCGTCCCTAGCAGTCACATGAACAGTGCCCTGCAGCTTTACTCAGTCTCTTCCTGGGGGTATATTTTTACCAGGTGTTTTTGCAGCGCAGCTTACCTCAGCGGTTTCTGCGGCACTGAGTGCCTTACCTATCTCAGGTAAGAGAAAAAGAAAATCTAAGAATATGTCCTCTAAGTCAGGAATAGCTTCTAATGCCAAGGCTGCATTGGTTAGTTTATCCCAATTATCTGAGGATGACCATTCTTCAGCTCAAGCACCTCTGTTTACTGCTTAAAGGGACACTAAACCCAATTTTTTTTTTCTTTCATGATTCAGATAGAGCATGCAATTTTAAGCAACTTTCTAATTTACCCCTATTATCAATTTTTCTTCATTCTCTTGCTATCTTTATTTGAAAAAGAAGGCATCTAAGCTAAGGAGCCAGCCAATTGTTGGTTCTGGACGCTGGACAGCACCTGTTTATTGGTGCTGTCCAATCAGCAAGGACAATCCAGGTTGTGAACCAAAAATAGGCCGGCTTCTAAACTTACATTCTTGCTTTTCAAATAAAGATAGGAAGAGAATGAAGAAAAATGAATAATAGGAATAAATGAGAAAGTTGCGTAAAATTGCATGCTCTATCTGATTCATGAAAGAAAAAAATTGGGTTCAGTGTCCCTTAAAAGAGGTTCTGGCTACTCTGGAGTATTCAGAACCTTAAACATCTGAGATTTCTAAGGTTACTAAACTTAAAGGGACATGACACCCACATTTTTTCTTTCATGATTTAGAAAGAGAATGCAATTTTAAATATCTTTCTAATTTACTTATATTATCTAATTTGTTTTATTCTCTTGATATTCTTTACTGGAAAGCATATCTAGATATGCTCAGTAGCTGCTGATTGGTTGCTGCACATAGAAGCCTCGTGTGATTGGCTCACCATGTGCATTGCTTTTTCTTCAACTAAGGATATCTACAAAAGGAAGCAAAATAAATAATAGAAGTAAATTGTAATGTTGTTTAAATTTCTATTCTCTATCTGAATCATGAAAGAAAGATTTTGTGTTTAGTGGCCCTTTAACAAGGTTTTTGATGTCAAGCCTAGATCTGTGGAAGTGTTTCCTGTTCCAGATCGTATGTTGGATATTATTTCTCAAAAATGGGAGAAATTGGGTGCTCCCTTTAACCCATCTCCTGTTTTTAAGAACATTTTTCCAGTTGCGGACTCTCTACAGGATCTCTGGTATACTATTGCTAAGGTGGATGGTGCAATATCCTAATTGGCTAAGAGAACTACGATACCTCTGAAGGACAGTAACTCTTTTAAGGGCCTCATGGATAGGAAATTGGAGGGGTACTTAAGGAAGATTTTTCGTCACCAAGGTCTGCTATGGCAACCTGTGGCAAATATGGCGGCTGTCGCTGGCGCGGACTCATATTGGTATGTTTCCTTATCTGAACTGATTTTGGAGGAGACTGCTTTGGAGGAGATCCAGGGCCTGTTTTTTTGTGGATAATCATAGACTCGATCTCTATGAAGATTTTCAGAAGTGAGACAGTCCAAACCTCTCTCTACCTGCCTTTTTATTCGATCCTCTGTTCGTCCCTCAGTGGCACAGTGTATGAAGGTAATTGGTCTCATGGTGGCCTCTATGGAAATTATTCCTTTTGCTCGCTTCCATTTGAGACCTCTCCAATTATTTATGCTAAGGTAATGGAACGGAGACCATTCAGACCTTTCTCAACAGATCATCCTAGACAACCTTACAAGAGAATCTCTCCTGGTGGCTCTGTCAAGATCATCTGTCTTAAGGCACATGCTTCTTAAGATCATCTTGGGAGAATGTGACTACGGATGCCAGCTTTTCAGGCTGGGGAGCAGTTTGGGGTCCTTTAAGAGCTCAGGGATCCTGGACACCGAAGGAATTTATCCTCCCAATAAATATTCTAGAATTGAGAGCAATCTACAATGCTTTGATAGCATGACCTCATCTGATTTCGGTCCAGAATATCAGATTCCAATCGGACAGCGTTACAACAGTGACTTATATCAACCATCAGGGAGGAACAAGGAGTTCCCTAGCGATGAAGAAGGTTTCTTGCATCATTCAGTGGGCAGAATTCCACAACTGACACATTTTGGCCATTCACATCCCAGGTGTGGACAACTGGGAAGCAGACTACCTGAGCAAACAGACATTCCACCCAGGGGAGTGCGCTCCTGATCCGGATTTATTCTCTATGATAACCCTCAGGTGAAAGGTTCCGGAGTTGGATCTAATGGCGTCTCACCTCAATTCTAAACTACCCAGATACGGGTCCAGATCATTGGACCCACAAGCGGTTCTGGTGGATGCTCTAGTGGTTCCATGGGATTTCGGTCTGATATACATGTTTCCTCCATTTGCCCTCCTTCCTAGGGTTATAGCCTGCATCATTCAGGAGCAGGCTTCTGTGATCCTAATTGCTCCAGCTTGGCCCCGCAGGATCTGGTTTGCGGGCCTGGTGCGGATGTCGTCCTCCCATCTGTGGAGAATACCACTGAGGAAAGACCCTCTACTTCAGGGTCAGTTTCTTGATCCAAACCTAGATTCTCTGAGGCTGACTGCATCGAGATTAAACGTCTAGTCTTGTCTAGACAAGGTTTTTCAGAAAGGGTCATTGACACTTTGATACATGCTCGTAAACCTGTAACTCGTAAGATATGTCAAGATTTGGCGCACCTACTTAGCCTGGTGCAAATCTCTGGGTTTTCCTTGGCGCAAGGTGAGAGTCTCCCATATTCTATCTTTTCTCCAGGATGGTCTGGAGAAGGGGTTGTCAGTCAGTTTTCCGAAGGGCCAGATCTCTGCCCTTTCGGTTTTGATGCATAAACGCCTGGCCAACTTACCGGACGTTCAGTCATTTGTTCAGGCTTTTGTCAGAATCAGGCCTGTGTTTAAACCGGTTGCTCCGCCTTGGAGCCTTAATGTTGTTCTTCGGGTTTTGCAGCATGCTCCGTTTGAGCCTATGCATTCTATTGATATTAAATAGTTGTCTTGGAAAATGTTGTACTTGTTGGCTATTCCTTCCGCTCGTAGAGTCTCAGAACTTTCAGCTCTGCAGTGTGATCCCCCTTTATTTTTCATGCGGATAAAGCGGTTCTACGTAACAAATTGGGATTTTTTCCTAAGGTGGTTTCGGACCTTAATATCAATCAAGAAATTGCCATTCCTTCATTTTGTCCTAATCTTTCCTCTCAGAAGAAACGTCTGTTACACAACCTGGATGTGGTTTGTGCTCTAAAATTTCATCAGTCTTCTGTCCTTTTCTTAGTGTTGCATTTTGGTTGAGGAGTGTCAATATGTTGGCTTATGAGACAGCGGGACAACAGCCTCCTTAGAGGATTACGGCTTATTCAACTCGGGCTGTTTCTTCTTCCTGGGCCTTAAAAAAAGAGGCTTTCGTTGAGCAAATTTGCAAGGCGGCCACTTGGTCCTTGTTACATACCCTTTAAAATACCCTTTTAAAATGATACAAATTTGATGTTTTTGTCTCAGCTGAGGCTTCTTTTGGGAGAAAGGTGCTTCAATCACTGGTGCCCTCGGTTTAGGTCCGCCTGCCTTGATTTCTCCCTTCCTTTTCCATTCTGTGTCCTCTCTGGCTTGGGTATTGATTCCCATTAGTAATTAGAATGGAATCTTGTCTAATTTCAAGATGGCTTATTATTTTTATTTTCTAAACTTCTTCAGGCACCTCTATACCCCTGGTGTTCCTCTTCTCTTTCCGTGTTCCCTCGGCTGAATGACTGGGGATTATGGGAAGTCGGAGGGATACTTAAAGCTTTGGCTGGGGTGTTCTTTGCCTCCTCCTGGTGGCCAGAAGTTGAATTCCCACTAGTAATTATAATGGAATCATGGACTCTCCAGGAAAGAAAATAATTTATCAGGTAAGCATACATTTTGTTTTCTATTATAGAATCCCTATTGGTTGCACTTAAAAGACATTGCCGTAGCAAATGCTAGTTCCTTGATGGTAGTGACCCCACTCCTTTCTACCACATCTAGGGCTCCATGATGCTCTTGGCCTCATACTTGTGAACCCTTCAATGTTTATGGGATAGGAGCTTAAAAATTTTTGTTTCCTCCAGATGCTTCTCTTCTCCTGTTTGTGTACTCATTTAGCCACTGCTGGCAGCAGACCAGTTCTGTGAGGAAGTCAGAACCACCAAAACTGTAATATAAGGCAACTTTGACTCTGTAGTCCATTTTAAATTATTCTTGGGGGTGGGCAAATGTGTTTATATTCGAATTAGAATGTTATTGTAGAAAATCGATTTACTTAATCAAATGTTGATATGAAAGTATATTCTTAAAAATTATTTTATCGAATGTTATTTACAGTTTTCGAATTTCTCTTTCGAATTCAAATGGCACTCTCAAATTCGAATGTGACATTCGAATTTGATATTACATTTATAAAACACAGTTGTAGACTAGAAATACTATTTCATTTCTAAATTGAATGTGATATAAAATACATAGCTAAACATTCTATTATTCGAACAAATATTTTCGAATGTTATTCGAAATTTGATTCAAACAAATGAATTTGTTTTAAAATTTTGAATTTTTAGAAACATTCGCCAATCCCTAGTTATTCTATCTCACAGAGAGTGTAGAAGAACCAAAGCTGCTTTAAATCACTGCTGTGATATGGGCACTTGGGGATTATTTACGCAGGATTCTGAGCTCAGGGGACACAAATACCCTAGTTAGAAAACACCAGGGAACACAGCCAGCCAGATACTCAGCCTCCGATTCCATGAAGGCAAGTTGAGACATTAAATACTACTGAAAATAGTACTTATTAAATTTAAATATTATTTTGCTGTAGTAACCTTACTATTATTCACCAAGATTACAAGTTGTGCAATAAACCGGGTGTGTAAATAACGCAAAAAAAAAAAGCGGTATCGCACTCTCCATAGTGCTACCATTACAAGTTACTGAAAAACCTTCTTTTGTTGTGCGGTATGGTACGATAAGCTCCATACCACACCAAACCCAAGGTCTGACTTGACGTGCTTGTGCATGTTTTCCCCTATAGACATCAATGGAGAGAAAGTGTTAGAAAAAACGAACAAAAAAAAACTAACACCTGCGATTGCGGAATGGAGATTGCCGTTACGCAATCCCCATTGATGTCTGTGGGGAAAAGAAGTTATGTATTATGTAAAAGCCTAACACTCTAACATAAACCCTTAGTCTAAATACCCCTAATCCACTGCCCCCCGACATTGCTGACACTAAATAAAACTATTAACCCCTAAATAGCCCCCCACATTGCTAACACCTTAATAAACCTATTAACCCCTAAACCGCCGGCCCCCACATCGCTACTACTATAATACAACTATTAACCCCTTAACCGCTGGCCCCCCATATTGCTACTACTATAATAAAACTATTAACCCCTAAACCGCCGGCCCCCACATCGCTACTACTATAATACAACTATTAACCCCTAAACCGCTGGCCCCCCATATCGCTACTACTATAATACAACTATTAACCTCTAAACCGCCGGCCCCCCACATCGCTACTACTATAATACAACATCGCTACTACTATAATACAACTATTAACCCCTAAACCGCTGGCCCCCCATATCGCTACTACTATAATACAACTATTAACCCCTAAACCGCAGGCCCCCCACATCGCTACTACTATAATACAACATCGCTACTACTATAATACAACTATTAACCCCTAAACCGCTGGCCCCCATATCGCTACTACTATGATAAAACTATTAACCCCTAAACCGCAGGCCCCCACATCGCTACTACTATAATACAACTATTAACTCCTAAACTGCTGGCCCCCCATATCGCTACTACTATAATAAAACTATTAACCCCTAAACCGCAGGCCCCCCACATCGCTACTACTATAATACAACATCGCTACTACTATAATACAACTATTAACCCCTAAACCGCTGGCCCCCATATCGCTACTACTATGATAAAACTATTAACCCCTAAACCGCAGGCCCCCACATCGCTACTACTATAATACAACTATTAACTCCTAAACTGCTGGCCCCCCATATCGCTACTACTATAATAAAACTATTAACCCCTAAACCGCAGGCCCCCCACATTGCTACTACTATAATACAACATCGCTACTACTATAATACAACTATTAACCCCTAAACCGCTGGCCCCCATATCGCTACTACTATGATAAAACTATTAACCCCTAAACCGCAGGCCCCCACATCGCTACTACTATAATACAACTATTAACTCCTAAACCGCTGGCCCCCCATATCGCTACTACTATAATAAAACTATTAACCCCTAAACCACCGGGCCCCACATCGCTACTACTATAATACAACTTATTAACCTCTAAACCGCCGGCCCCCCACATCGCTACTACTATAATACAACATCGCTACTACTATAATACAACTATTAACCCCTAAACCGCTGGCCCCCACATCGCTACTACTATAATAAAACTATTAACCCCTAAACCGCCAGCCCCCCACATCGCTATTACTATAATACAACTATTAACCCCTAAACCGCTGGCCCCCATATCGCTACTACTATGATAAAACTATTAACCCCTAAACCGCAGGCCCCCACATCGCTACTACTATAATACAACTATTAACTCCTAAACTGCTGGCCCCTAATATCGCTACTACTATAATAAAACTATTAACCCCTAAACCGCAGGCCCCCCACATCGCTACTACTATAATACAACATCGCTACTACTATAATACAACTATTAACCCCTAAACCGCTGGCCCCCATATCGCTACTACTATGATAAAACTATTAACCCCTAAAGCGCAGGCCCCCACATCACTACTACTATAATACAACTATTAACTCCTAAACCGCTGGCCCCCCATATCGCTACTACTATAATAAAACTATTAACCCCTAAACCACCGGGCTCCACATCGCTACTACTATAATACAACTATTAACCTCTAAACCGCCGGCCCCCCACATCGCTACTACTATAATACAACATCGCTACTACTATAATACAACTATTAACCCCTAAACCGCTGGCCCCCCCATATCGCTACTACTATAATAAAACTATTAACCCCTAAACCGCAGGCCCCCACATCGCTACTACTATAATACAACTATTAACCCCTAAACCGCTGGCCCCCACATCGCTACTACTATAATAAAACTATTAACCCCTAAACCGCCAGCCCCCCACATCGCTATTACTATAATAAAACTTTTAACCCCCAGTCCTAACTATCCCCTATACTTTAAATTAAACTTACAATATAATTATATTAAAATAAATAAAAACTTACATGTGAAATAAAAAAAAGCTAAGATTAAACTATAAATAAACATAACATAGCATTTTAAGAAAATAAAATAAACTAAAAATAAAAAAACATTACATAATTAAAAAAACCTAACACTACGAAAAAAAAAAAAAAAATCTAACATTACCAAAAAAAAACACACTAAAATTATAAAAAATAAAAAAACACTAAGGTGGAATTTGTAAATTTTGTAAGTAAAAGAGCTGTGTAACTTATGGCAATGCCCTACAAAAGGCCCTTTTAAGGGTTATTGGTAGTTTATTGTTAGGTTAGGGGGTGTTTTTATTTTGGGGTGGGTTTTTTTGTTTTTATCGGGCTTTTAGATTAGGTTTAATTTGTATTATTTTGGATAATTTTGTTTATTATTTTTGTAATCTTAGTGTTTTTTAATTTTTTGTAATTTTAGTGTTTTGTTTTTTTGGTAATGTTAGATATTTTTTAATTTTTTGTAGTGTTAAGTTTTTTTAATTTTGTAATTTAGTTTTTTTTTTTCATTTTAGTTTATTTTATTTTTTTTAAATAGTAATGTTAGGTTAATTTATAGTTTAATCTTAGTTTTGTTTTTATTTCACAGGTAAGTTTTTATTTATTTATTTAAAGGTAATTATATTGTAAATTTAATTTAAAGTTAGGTGGGTGTTAGGTTTAGGGGTTAATAGTTTAATTTAGTGTGTTGCGATGTGGAAGGCAGGGGGTTTAGGGGTCACTAGGTTTATTATAGTAGTAGCGATGTGGCCGGCGGTTTAAGTGGCCGGCGGTCCACGGCGTCATCCTTACTTGTGGGAATATCTCTTCCCCAACAGGAAATGGCAAAGAGTCCCAGCAAAAGCTGTCCATATAGTCCCTCCTAGGCTCCGCCCACCTCAGTCATTCTCTTTGCCGTTGCACAGGCAACATCTCCATGGAGATGGTTAAGAGTATGTGGCAAGCGTCATCTCTTTCAAAGGCAAAGGCTCACACAGACATCGTTCTGGCCTTTCTCAGATCTCACGGATGGAAGGTGAACATAGAAAAAAGTTCCCTGTCTCCGTCGACAAGAGTTCCTTTCTTGGGAAAAATAATAGATTCTTTAGAAATGAGGATTTTTCTGACAGAAGTCAGAAAGTCAAAACTTCTAAATGCTTGTCAAGTTCTTCATTCTATTCCACGTCCTTCCGTAGCTCAGTGCATGGAAGTGGTAGGATTGATGGTTGCAGCAATGGACATAGTTCCTTTTGCGCGAATTCATCTAAGACCATTGCAACTGTGCATGCTGAAACAGTGGAATGGGGACTATACAGACTTGTCTCCAGTGATTCAAGTAGATCAGAAGACCAGAGACTCACTCCGTTGGTGGCTAACCCTGGACCACCTGTCCCAGGGAATGAGCTTCCGCAGACCAGAGTGGGTCATCGTCACGACCGACGCCAGTCTAGCGGGCTGGGGCGCGGTCTGGGAATCCCTGAAAGCTCAGGGTCTATGGTCTCGGGAAGAGTCTCTTCTCCCGATAAACATTCTGGAACTGAGAGCGATATTCAATGCTCTCAGGGCTTGGCCTCAACTAGCAAAGGCCAGATTCATAAGATTCCAATCAGACAACATGACGACTGTTGCTTATATCAATCATCAGGGGGGAACAAGGAGTTCCCTGACGATGAGAGAAGTGACCAAAATAATAAAATGGGTGGAGGATCACTCCTGCCACCTATCTGCGATCCACATCCCAGGAGTGGAAAACTGGGAGGCGGATTATCTGAGTCGTCAGACATTCCATCCGGGGGAGTGGGAACTCCACCCGGAGATCTTTGCCCAGTTAACCCAATTATGGGGCATTCCAGACTTGGATCTGATGGCGTCTCGTCAGAACTTCAAGGTTCCTTGCTACGGGTCCAGATCCAGGGATCCCAAGGCGACTCTAGTGGATGCACTAGTAGCGCCTTGGACCTTCAACCTAGTTTATGTGTTTCCACCGTTTCCTCTCATTCCCAGGCTGGTAGCCAGGATCAATCAGTAGAGGGCCTCGGTGATCTTGATAGCTCCTGCGTGGCCACGCAGGACTTGGTATGCAGACCTGGTGAATATGTCATCGGTTCCACCATGGAAGCTACCTTTGAGACAGGATCTTCTTGTACAGGGTCCATTCGAACATCCAAATCTAGTCTCCCTCCAGCTGACGGCTTGGAAATTGAACGCTTGATTCTATCAAAGCGTGGGTTTTCAGTTTCCGTGATAGATACTCTGGTTCAGGCCAGAAAACCGGTAACTAGAAAAATTTACCATAAAATATGGAAAAGATATATCTGCTGGTGTGAATCCAAGGGATTCTTATGGAATAAGATCAAAATTCCTAAGATCCTTTCCTTTCTACAAGAAGGTTTGGATAAGGGATTATCAGCGAGTTCTCTAAAGGGACAGATTTCTGCTTTATCTGTCTTCTTACACAAACGACTGGCAGCTGTGCCAGATGTTCAAGCATTTGTTCAGGCTCTGGTTAGGATCAAGCCTGTTTACAGACCTTTGACTCCTCCCTGGAGTCTAAATCTAGTTCTTTTAGTTGTCCAAGGGGTTCCGTTTGAACCTTTACATTCCATAGATATTAAGTTGTTATCTTGGAAAGTTTTGTTTTTGGTTGCTATTTCTTCTGCTAGAAGAGTTTCTGAGTTATCTGCTCTGCAGTGTACTTCTCCCTATCTGGTGTTCCATTCAGATAAGGTTGTTTTGCGTACTAAGCCTGGTTTTCTTCCAAAGGTTGTTTCCAACAAAAATATTAACCAGGAGATAGTCGTACCTTCTTTGTGTCCGAATCCAGTTTCAAAGAAGGATCGTTTGTTACACAATTTAGATGTAGTCCGTGCTCTAAAATTCTATTTAGAGGCTACAAAATAGTTCAGACAAACATCTTCTCTGTTTGTCGTCTATTCTGGTAAAAGGAGAGGTCAAAAAGCGACTTCTACCTCTCTTTCCTTTTGGCTTAAAAGCATCATCCGATTGGCTTACGAGACTGCCGGACGGCAGCCTCCTGAAAGAATCACAGCTCACTCTACTAGGGCTGTGGCTTCCACATGGGCCTTCAAGAACGAGGCTTCTGTTGATCAGATATGTAAGGCACACTTTTGCCAAATTTTACAAATTTGATACTTTTGCTTCTTCGGAAGCTATATTTGGGAGAAAGGTTTTGCAAGCCGTGGTGCTTTCTGTTTAGGTAACCTGATTTGCTCCCTCCCTTCATCCGTGTCCTAAAGCTTTGGTATTGGTTCCCACAAGTAAGGATGACGCCGTGGACCGGACACACCAATGTTGGAGAAAACAGAATTTATGCTTACCTGATAAATTACTTTCTCCAACGGTGTGTCCGGTCCACGGCCCGCCCTGGTTTTTTAATCAGGTTTGATGAATTATTTTCTCTAACTACAGTCACCACGGCACCCTATAGTTTCTCCTGTTTTTTCCTCCTGTCCGTCGGTCGAATGACTGGGGTGGGCGGAGCCTAGGAGGGACTATATGGACAGCTTTTGCTGGGACTCTTTGCCATTTCCTGTTGGGGAAGGGATATTCCCACAAGTAAGGATGACGCCGTGGACCGGACACACCGTTGGAGAAAGTAATTTATCAGGTAAGCATAAATTCTGTTTTTAGTGTTGGCGATGTGGGTTGGTGGTGGATTAGGGGTTAATCGGTTTTATATAGTATTTGCAATGCTGGGGATGGCAGTTTAGGGATTAATAATGTAGTTTATGGGGGTTAGTGTACTTTGTAACATTTTTGTTATGAGTTTTGTGAAATATTGCAAAATCCATAACTACTGGTCTAAGATAGCGGAATGGATCTCGGCGGTATAAGCTATAACGCTAGCGTTATTGCCGGACAGAACATGTTATATGGCACAATGAAAATCCCGCACTCAAAAGCCATTTTTTTAGTGCGGAATGGAGAGTTGCGTAAAGGCTAAAACGCTAGCGGTATAGCCGTACCGCCACAACTTGTAATACAGGAGACCTGCATATTCCACGCGCAATGGCCAATTTTTCAGCGGTTCAGCTTTACCGCAAAACTTGTAATCTTGCTGATTGTGTGCTATGGGTCTAACATCGATTTTTTTCTCCTGATGCATTTTTTTAAGTTAAAAATAGCTTCCATGAGCGTAGCAAGCTAATTTACAGGAACCCCCCATTAATTAAACCTAAGTATACACTCTTTTTTGAGTAGAACTGGGGAACGTGCTCAGAAGAACTAGTAAAAGGGAACCCATACTTTAGTAAGACTGTGTCAATTGTTTTGTTCCATTGGTCAGTAACATGTAATTTGTGTAGGTGCTAAACATAAGACATTAGGAGCTTGGAGGTAGTTCTCACAGAATGTTTCAATGTTCTTATGATGAATCAAGACTTACCAAAGCAAAAAAAAAACAACAACTGTATTTTCACATTAGGCCACTATTGTCCTTTGCAGTTAAGTAGATGAAAACATGTAAAATCATATTTATGCAATAATAATATTTAATAAAGGCTTTAACTATGTTTTTAGTGTAAATATTTCACATTTCAATGTTCTGCACATAGCAGAATATGTTTTAAGTATTTATAAATAGATATATATTTATACCTATATATTATCATTGATAGGTATAGATATATATTGTTCCAAAAACCACCAGATATATGTACAAATATTTATTGATGAATAAATAGAACATATTCTTGAATGTGAAATATTCATATTTTCATGTCTGGTTAGAGCACATGAGAATATGCAATCGGGTTTATGCGAGAGTGGGTTTTTTTTTCTCCAAATACTTCAATGGGGGAATACGTGAACGTGCATGCAATATTGTAAGTTTGGGTTTTTGCTCTCGTCCGGTTAGCACGCAAGCGAAAACAGTTTACTTGCAACTCATAATATAAGCGCAACCCAACGAGCACAAAAAGCTTACTATTAGCACAATTAACGCAGGAGCGGTAATTAGTGCTCCACTTATAATCTGGCCCTGTGTATCTTCTAATGGACTGGAATGGCTTAGAAAACCAGGCAAAAAAATCACCTGAGCTGCCACATGATGTTTTTGCAAAGGAATTCTAATTAATTGGAATGGGGGCCAGAGATAGGTAATAAATGTGTTTTAATCAGGTAGTTACAAGAAAAAAATGTATAGGAGCCAGATGTGAATAGTAATATATTGTGGTATTTGTTATCTGTGTCAGAGTAATTTCAATACAGTATATTGTGTCTAATAACAAGTATCTATCATGTGAATGAAAATACTTTTCCCAAAGAGGTTAACAGCTTGAAGTCTATGGTTGCCCAGTCACTCAGCAGGCAAAAAACGTCTTCAAGATGGACTTACTTGAAAATAAAAAAAAATAAAGAAGACAGATAGATACATGAAAGCTCATAATAAAATAATCCAGAATATAATATGTTCCTACAGCCTGGTTTATAAAAAAATAACTCTTCTTCTATACTCAATATATAAAAAAAGCTTAATATCAAATATAGAATTATATATTAATACAGTTCCTAGGTATAAGTCACACTCTAAGTAAATGATGATTTGCAACATTTGCCTTAGCAATAATTTTCTAAAGAAATATTACATTTTGTAAGAAAAATGTGAAAAACAGTATTGATCTTGATATATTTATGTAAACTATGTATGTATGTATATATACATATCTATAAAATAAAAAAAGGCATGCACTCACTGGATTAGTGAAAATGTGCTTTAGCACATAAAAACACGTTTTTTTATGTGCTAATTAAAGCACCTTTTCACTAATCCAGTGAGTGCATGCCTTTTCCCTGGTAGATGTTGTTTGAGTGGGAGTGCGCTCTTTTTTTCTATATTATATATATATATATATATATATATATATATATATATATATATATATATATATATATATATATATATATATATATATAATGTGGATGTGGAGGGCTATATTGTACTTAAGCAAAATATACTATATTTATTATTTGTATAATACTGCTTGATTATAAAGCCAAAATGTTAGTTACAATATAGGCTGAATTTTGTTATTTAACATCATAATAATCTGCAGCTATCCTTTTCCTCAGGTGAATAAAGTGGTTATCAGCACAATGACAAAGTAGGAATTAGTTGGCTGAAACTTGGTGTTTCCTGTAAAGCGATTGGTTTAGGAAAGGAGCTGCTTGCCTTCCATCACTGGCATTTGAGAAACATTGCTAGAATTTGCCCCAGACTGGCACATATACATTTGATGATACAGTCACATTCTTTAATTTACTATTTTTGCAATATTGTTTTAAGAACAGTTCCTCTTTTTAAAAAACCATAAAAGCTTTGTACCATTACTTCAACATGGAACTCTCAGTTTAAAGGGACATTAAACTGCTGGGCACAACTGCAAAAGAGTAGTAACTACTCACTATGTTATCAGTTCTTCTGTTTTAATAGCTTAAAGGTGCCAGATACTGAAGCTCCGCCTCTTTGTACTGGGGGCTGCCATCTTGGATCTCAGGTATTCTCACAGCCTGTGTCAAAAACTGTGTACACTCATAGATCAGTAATATTGCCTATTTTTTACAGCTGTATTATGTGCTTCAGGTTAGGTTGCATGATACAAAGGAGGAGCTTTGCATTTTCACAGTAGCTATATTATTCTAAAATAATGCTGAGTGCATTTTTTAAATATATTTTGTGTAACTTTAAAACAGTGTAGAAATGCAAAAATGTAAAGCTCTTTCTTTATCCCATAATGGTTGGATGACAGGGCAAGCTCACCACATATGTAAGGGATTGCCTTCTTAATTGTACTTCCTCCAACACCTTTCAAAGTATAACACAATGTATAGCTTTTTTGGGGTGGACAAGGGCCTTATGTCAAATTGTGTAGGGGATATCTATAGACAGATCTTTCTCCCATTGGCAAGCATAGTGTGATTTCACAAAGTTTGAGCAGTTAAGCAATAAGACGCAATGTATGAATAAAGGTTTGAATAACTGATGGCCTGTCCTCCATCTGGATTCCCATGGGGACAATTTATGTAGATCTGCAGAGGGACATCCCTATGAACGTAATAAAGACTAAATTCTCATTAATTCAAAATATCTGACAGGAATACGCCACTGATGTAAGATCTCTGCATAAGGGATAATATTGTTAGAGTCATATAAGTCCACAATCACCAAAAGCTTCAATTGATCCCAAACATGAAGCATCAAGGAAAACATAGAGTATAACTCTAACAGAATAGAGGAGAGAGGGGTGCGCGGCCACCAATGGATCATGTCTCAGGTGTCTCCATCCTCTGAGGCACACCTGGACAAAAGAAATATTAAAATAAGAGGCTAGGACACAGTGAGGGGCTAGCCACATCAAATCTTCTAACAGCATATAGGCTGGTAGGGATGCTTCCTCTATTGTAGTGAATTCTGAGATCCTCACATTGAGAAGTGGGTCAACAGGGTAGCTTCAAAGTATGTCTGTATACTGGGCAATCCAAGGCCATCCATAGGCACCTGATTTTGTAGAATTTTAGAGGCTACACTAACTCTAAGTGAATTCTAAACCTACCGGTTTATTAGCAACGGTAACTTCTCAAGCACAGTAGCAGTAATTCATAAAAGGAGGCACCTACAAATATACGGCTAGATTACAAGTTGTGCAATAAGCTTAAAAAGCAGGTCCTAATGCTGCTTTTTTACGCCCGCTGCTATTACGAGTCTTGCAGGTATAGGGGCACCGCACACTTTTTTGGCCTTACCACAGACCAACTTACGTAAATTTAGTAAAGCCTTTTTTCTATGGGACTTCCATAGCCGCCGGTATTACGAGTTTGCCCTGGGAGGCCAAAAAGTGAGCGATACAGCCTCTACCGCATAGATTCGTACTGCATTTTAAAGTCAGTAGTTATGAGTTTTATGTTACAACGCCATAACATAAAACTCATAACTAAACTGCTACAAAGTACACTAACACCCATAAACTACCTATTAACCCCTAAACTGAGGCCCTCCCGCATTGCAAACACTATAATAAAATTTTTAACCCCCAATCTGCCGCTCCGGACATCGCCGCCACTATAATAAACATATTAACCCCTAAACCGCCGCACTCCCACCTCGCCACTAGTTAAATATTATTAACCCCTAATCTGCTGCCCCAGCATCGCCGCCACCTACATTATACTTATTAACCCGTAATCTTCCGCTCCGGACATCGCCGCCATCTATATTATATTTATTAACCCCTAATCTGCTGTCCCCAACATCGCCGCCACTATTCTAAATTTATTAACTCCTAAATCTAAGTCTAACCCTAACACCCCCTAACTTATATATAATTTAAATAAATTAAAATTACTATTATTACCTACATTACTCCTATTTAAAACTAAATACTTTCCTATAAAATAAACCCTAAGATAGCTACAATATAACTAATAGTTACATTGTATCTAGCTTAGGGTTTATTTTACAGGCAAGTTTGTATTTATTTTAACTAGGTAGAATAGTTACTAAATAGTTATTAACTATTTAATAACTACCTAGCTAAAATAAATACAAATTTACCTGTAAAATAACACTTAACCTAAGTTACAATAACACCTAACACTACACT